>NC_042621.1:311414185-311621685 GCF_901001135.1 Rhinatrema bivittatum
ATATTTATACAGGAATACTGCCTGCCCAGAGATACAGCTCCCTATCACTGCCTGAGATATTTATACAGGAATACTGCCTGCCCAGAGATACAGCTCCCTATCACTGCCTGAGATATTTATACAGGAATACTGCCTGCCCAGAGATGCAGCTCCCTATCACTGCCTGAGATATTTATACAGGAATACTGCCTGCCCAGAGATGCAGCTCCCTATCACTGCCTGAGATATTTATACAGGAATACTGCCTGCCCAGAGATGCAGCTCCCTATCACTGCCTGAGATATTTATACAGGAATACTGCCTGCCCAGAGATGCAGCTCCCTATCACTGCCTGAGATATTTTATTTATTTATTTTATTTAACACTTTTTTTTATACCGGCATTCGTAGGACACATCATGTCGGTTTACAAGTAACTGAGAAAGGAAATTACAATGAACAAGGGAAGGGCCAACTGGGTAATATGCGAAATACAAAGGAGGAGAGTCAACGAGCAGAATTACAACTTTTTGCATTCAAGTGAGGGTTAAATATGCAAAAGAACTTATAAACAAAGTAAACGAGGCATGTACACTTGAGGAATTAGCATATGAGGGCTTATTTACAGTATGAGGAGGCAAGTGCACATATGTACAGTTAAATGCTAGTGAGGGGGAGTAAGGAGGGAGAGAACAAGGGGCGAGAGGGGTAGAGTGAAAAAGGGGTACATTAAAGCACGGGTACTTTCAGGGAGGGGTTGCTAGGGGGTGAGAGGGTGGGGTAAGGGGGGCTGAGGATTGCAAGGGAAGTGGGCAGGAGGGGTGGGGGAGGACAGGGAGGAGCGATAAAGGCTGAGCGTGGGCTAAGGTGGTTCAAGGACAATGATTAGGGTAAATTAAATAAATAAATAAATTAACTGCCACCCCGTGCAGGTCACCCCCAAGTGTCCCCAAGGGCATTAACTGCCACCCCGTGCAGGTCACCCCCAAGTGTCCCCAAAGGCATTAACTGCCACCCCGTGCAGGTCACCCCCAAGTGTCCCCAAAGGCATTAACTGCCACCCCGTGCAGGTCACCCCCAAGTGTCCCCAAAGGCATTAACTGCCACCCCGTGCAGGTCACCCCCAAGTGTCCCCAAGGACATTAACTGCCACCCCGTGCAGGTCACCCCCAAGGGCATTAACTGCCACCCCGTGCAGGTCACCCCCAAGTGTCCCCAAGGGCATTAACTGCCACCCCGTGCAGGTCACCCCCAAGTGTCCCCAAGGACATTAACTGCCTCCCCCGTGCAGGTCACCCCCAAGTGTCCCCAAAGGCATTAACTGCCACCCCGTGCAGGTCACCCCCAAGTGTCCCCAAGGACATTAACTGCCACCCCCGTGCAGGTCACCCCCAAGGGCATTAACTGCCACCCCGTGCAGGTCACCCCCAAGTGTCCCCAAGGGCATTAACTGCCACCCCGTGCAGGTCACCCCCAAGTGTCCCCAAAGGCATTAACTGCCACCCCGTGCAGGTCACCCCCAAGTGTCCCCAAGGACATTAACTGCCACCCCGTGCAGGTCACCCCCAAAGGCATTAACTGCCACCCCGTGCAGGTCACCCCCAAGTGTCCCCAAGGGCATTAACTGCCACCCCGTGCAGGTCACCCCCAAGTGTCCCCAAGGACATTAACTGCCACCCCGTGCAGGTCACCCCCAAGTATCCCCAAGGACATTAACTGCCACCCCGTGCAGGTCACCCCCAAGTGTCCCCAAGGGCATTAACTGCCACCCCGTGCAGGTCACCCCAAGTGTTCCCAAGGACATTAACTGCCACCCCGTGCAGGTCACCCCCAAGTGTCCCCAAAGGCATTAACTGCCACCCCGTGCAGGTCACCCCCAAGTGTCCCCAAGGGCATTAACTGCCACCCCGTGCAGGTCACCCCCCAGTGTCCCCAAAGGCATTAACTGCCACCCCGTGCAGGTCACCCCCAAGTGTCCCCAAGGGCATTAACTGCCACCCCGTGCAGGTCACCCCCAAGTGTTCCCAAGGACATTAACTGCCACCCCGTGCAGGTCACCCCCAAGTGTCCCCAAAGGCATTAACTGCCACCCCGTGCAGGTCACCCCCAAGTGTCCCCAAGGGCATTAACTGCCACCCCGTGCAGGTCACCCCCAAGTGTCCCCCAAGGGCATTAACTGCCACCCCGTGCAGGTCACCCCCAAGTGTCCCCAAGGGCATTAACTGCCACCCCGTGCAGGTCACCCCCAAGTGTCCCCAAAGGCATTAACTGCCACCCCGTGCAGGTCACCCCCAAGTGTCCCCAAAGGCATTAACTGCCACCCCGTGCAGGTCACCCCCAAGTGTCCCCAAAGGCATTAACTGCCACCCCGTGCAGGTCACCCCCAAGTGTCCCCAAAGGCATTAACTGCCACCCCGTGCAGGTCACCCCCAAGTGTCCCCAAGGGCATTAACTGCCACCCCGTGCAGGTCACCCCCAAGTGTCCCCAAGGACATTAACTGCCACCCCGTGCAGGTCACCCCCAAGGGCATTAACTGCCACCCCGTGCAGGTCACCCCCAAGTGTCCCCAAAGGCATTAACTGCCACCCCGTGCAGGTCACCCCCAAGTGTCCCCAAGGGCATTAACTGCCACTCCGTGCAGGTCACCCCCAAGTGTCCCCAAGGACATTAACTGCCACCCCGTGCAGGTCACCCCCAAGGGCATTAACTGCCACCCCGTGCAGGTCACCCCCAAGTGTCCCCAAGGACATTAACTGCCACCCCGTGCAGGTCACCCCCAAGGGCATTAACTGCCACCCCGTGCAGGTCACCCCCAAGTGTCCCCAAGGACATTAACTGCCACCCCGTGCAGGTCACCCCCAAGTGTCCCCAAAGGCATTAACTGCCACCCCGTGCAGGTCACCCCCAAGTGTCCCCAAGGGCATTAACTGCCACTCCGTGCAGGTCACCCCCAAGGGCATTAACTGCCACCCCGTGCAGGTCACCCCCAAGTGTCCCCAAGGGCATTAACTGCCACCCCGTGCAGGTCACCCCCAAGTGTCCCCAAGGACATTAACTGCCACCCCGTGCAGGTCACCCCCAAGGGCATTAACTGCCACCCCGTGCAGGTCACCCCCAAGTGTCCCCAAGGACATTAACTGCCACCCCGTGCAGGTCACCCCCAAGTGTCCCCAAAGGCATTAACTGCCACCCCGTGCAGGTCACCCCCAAGTGTCCCCAAAGGCATTAACTGCCACCCCGTGCAGGTCACCCCCAAGTGTCCCCAAGGGCATTAACTGCCACCCCGTGCAGGTCACCCCCAAGTGTCCCCAAGGACATTAACTGCCACTCCGTGCAGGTCACCCCCAAGTGTCCCCAAGGACATTAACTGCCACCCCGTGCAGGTCACCCCCAAGGGCATTAACTGCCACCCCGTGCAGGTCACCCCCAAGTGTCCCCAAGGACATTAACTGCCACCCCGTGCAGGTCACCCCCAAGTATCCCCAAGGACATTAACTGCCACCCCGTGCAGGTCACCCCCAAGTGTCCCCAAGGGCATTAACTGCCACCCCGTGCAGGTCACCCCCAAGTGTTCCCAAGGACATTAACTGCCACCCCGTGCAGGTCACCCCCAAGTGTCCCCAAAGGCATTAACTGCCACCCCGTGCAGGTCACCCCCAAGTGTCCCCAAGGGCATTAACTGCCACCCCCGGCGGGTCCCCCCCAAGTGTCCCCAAAGGCATTAACTGCCACCCCGTGCAGGTCACCCCCAAGTGTCCCCAAGGGCATTAACTGCCACCCCGTGCAGGTCACCCCCAAGTGTTCCCAAGGACATTAACTGCCACCCCGTGCAGGTCACCCCCAAGTGTCCCCAAAGGCATTAACTGCCACCCCGTGCAGGTCACCCCCAAGTGTCCCCAAGGGCATTAACTGCCACCCCGTGCAGGTCACCCCCAAGTGTCCCCAAAGGCATTAACTGCCACCCCGTGCAGGTCACCCCCAAGTGTCCCCAAGGGCATTAACTGCCACCCCGTGCAGGTCACCCCCAAGTGTCCCCAAGGGCATTAACTGCCACCCCGTGCAGGTCACCCCCAAGTGTCCCCAAAGGCATTAACTGCCACCCCGTGCAGGTCACCCCCAAGTGTCCCCAAAGGCATTAACTGCCACCCCGTGCAGGTCACCCCCAAGTGTCCCCAAAGGCATTAACTGCCACCCCGTGCAGGTCACCCCCAAGTGTCCCCAAAGGCATTAACTGCCACCCCGTGCAGGTCACCCCCAAGTGTCCCCAAGGGCATTAACTGCCACCCCGTGCAGGTCACCCCCAAGTGTCCCCAAGGACATTAACTGCCACTCCGTGCAGGTCACCCCCAAGTGTCCCCAAGGACATTAACTGCCACCCCATGCAGGTCACCCCCAAGGGCATTAACTGCCACCCCGTGCAGGTCACCCCCAAGTGTCCCCAAGGACATTAACTGCCACCCCGTGCAGGTCACCCCCAAGGGCATTAACTGCCACCCCGTGCAGGTCACCCCCAAGTGTCCCCAAGGACATTAACTGCCACCCCCGTGCAGGTCACCCCCAAGTGTCCCCAAAGGCATTAACTGCCACCCCGTGCAGGTCACCCCCAAGTGTCCCCAAGGGCATTAACTGCCACTCCGTGCAGGTCACCCCCAAGGGCATTAACTGCCACCCCGTGCAGGTCACCCCCAAGTGTCCCCAAGGGCATTAACTGCCACCCCGTGCAGGTCACCCCCAAGTGTCCCCAAGGACATTAACTGCCACCCCGTGCAGGTCACCCCCAAGGGCATTAACTGCCACCCGTGCAGGTCACCCCCAAGTGTCCCCAAGGACATTAACTGCCACCCCGTGCAGGTCACCCCCAAGTGTCCCCAAAGGCATTAACTGCCACCCCGTGCAGGTCACCCCCAAGTGTCCCCAAGGGCATTAACTGCCACCCCGTGCAGGTCACCCCCAAGTGTCCCCAAGGGCATTAACTGCCACCCCGTGCAGGTCACCCCCAAGGGCATTAACTGCCACCCCGTGCAGGTCACCCCCAAGTGTCCCCAAGGGCATTAACTGCCACCCCGTGCAGGTCACCCCCAAGTGTCCCCAAGGGCATTAACTGCCACCCCGTGCAGGTCACCCCCAAGTGTCCCCAAGGGCATTAACTGCCTCCCCGTGCAGGTCACCCCCAAGGGCATTAACTGCCACCCCGTGCAGGTCACCCCCAAGTGTCCCCAAGGGCATTAACTGCCACCCCGTGCAGGTCACCCCCAAGTGTCCCCAAGGGCATTAACTGCCACCCCGTGCAGGTCACCCCCAAGTGTCCCCAAGGACATTAACTGCCACCCCGTGCAGGTCACCCCCAAGTGTCCCCAAAGGCATTAACTGCCACCCCGTGCAGGTCACCCCCAAGTGTCCCCAAGGACATTAACTGCCACCCCGTGCAGGTCACCCCCAAGTGTCCCCAAAGGCATTAACTGCCACCCCGTGCAGGTCACCCCCAAGTGTCCCCAAGGGCATTAACTGCCACTCCGTGCAGGTCACCCCCAAGTGTCCCCAAAGGCATTAACTGCCACCCCGTGCAGGTCACCCCCAAGTGTCCCCAAGGGCATTAACTGCCACCCCGTGCAGGTCACCCCCAAGTGTCCCCAAGGGCATTAACTGCCTCCCCGTGCAGGTCACCCCCAAGTGTCCCCAAGGGCATTAACTGCCACTCCGTGCAGGTCACCCCCAAGTGTCCCCAAAGGCATTAACTGCCTCCCCGTGCAGGTCACCCCCAAGTGTCCCCAAGGGCATTAACTGCCACCCCGTGCAGGTCACCCCCAAGTGTCCCCAAGGGCATTAACTGCCACCCCGTGCAGGTCACCCCCAAGTGTCCCCAAGGGCATTAACTGCCGCTCCATGCAGGTTACCCCCAAGTGTCCCCAAGGACATTAACTGCCACCCCGTGCAGGTCACCCCCAAGTGTCCCCAAGGACATTAACTGCCGCTCCATGCAGGTCACCCCCAAGTGTCCCCAAGGACATTAACTGCCGCTCCATGCAGGTTACCCCTATGCACTCATTTCTTCATTATTATCCTTATGCAGTTTCATTTTGTGACCTCTGGTTCTTCTGATTTCTTTCCAGGGCAAAAGGTTCAAAGTTCCTCCAGACATTCTCATCCCCTTCTCCACTCCATTCTCTCTCCTGGCATTATTCTCTCTCCTCTCCCTCCATGCCATCCATTCTCTCCCTCCCCACCCCTTCCTGCCTACAGGTGCTCTCCTTCTTTCCCCTTCTCTCCAGGCCTTCTCTCTCTCCCTTCTGTCCAGCATTCTCTTCTCTCTCTCCTTCCCTCCATCCATTCTCTCCCTCTCAACCCTTCCCTTTCCCCTTCTCTCCAGGTCTTTTCTCTCTCCCTTCTGTCCAGCATTCTCTTCTCTCTCTCTCTCCTTCCCTCCATCCATTCTCTCCCTCTCAACCCTTCCCTTTCCCCTTCTCTCCAGGCCTTCTCTCTCTCCATTCCATCCAGCATTCTCTTCTCTCTCTCCTCTCCATCCATTCTCTCCCTCTCCACTCCTTCCCTTTCCCCTTCTCTCCAGGCCTTCTCTCTCTCCCTTCTGTCCAGCATTCTCTTCTCTCTCCTGTGTGTGTGTGTGTGTGTGTGTGTGAGAGAGAGAGTATGCCTCTGCACATGTGTGTGTCTGCGTGCGTGTGTGACGGTACCTGTATATATAAATATATATATATATGTGTGTGTGAGAGAGTATGCCTCTGCACATGTGTGTGTCTGCGTCCATGTGTGACGGTACCTGTATATATAAATATATATGTGTGTGTGAGAGTATGCCTCTGCACATGTGTGTGTCTGTGTCCGTGTGTGATGGTACCTGTATATATAAATATATATGTGTGTGTGAGAGAGTATGCCTCTGCACATGTGTGTGTCTGCGTCCATGTGTGATGGTACCTGTATATATAAATATATATGTGTGTGAGAGAGTATGCCTCTGCACATGTGTGTGTCTGCGTCCATGTGTGATGGTACCTGTATATATAAATATATATGTGTGTGTGAGAGAGTATGCCTCTGCACATGTGTGTGTCTGTGTCCATGTGTGATGGTACCTGTATATATAAATATATATGTGTGTGTGAGAGTATGCCTCTGCACATGTGTGTGTCTGTGTCCGTGTGTGATGGTACCTGTATATATAAATATATATGTGTGTGTGAGAGAGTATGCCTCTGCACATGTGTGTGTCTGCGTCCATGTGTGATGGTACCTGTATATATAAATATATATGTGTGTGTGAGAGAGTATGCCTCTGCACATGTGTGTGTCTGCGTCCATGTGTGATGGTACCTGTATATATAAATATATGTGTGTGTGTGAGAGAGTATGCCTCTGCACATGTGTGTGTCTGTGTCCGTGTGTGACGGTACCTGTATATATATATGTGTGTGTGTGTGAGAGAGGTTAAAGTCTGTGCACCCTCCTCCAATCTACGACAGTCTCAGGAGGACTAGAAATCTAAACTTCCCACATATGGAGAGTGAGAGTTTTTTATTTTTATCCTTGTTAGTTTGAAATATTGGATGTGATGAATCTTCTGTTTGAAATATGTTATTAGTATCTGGTAATATTTTTATCCGTGTTTTTAATTGGCTGAATTTATCAGCAGATTAGACATTCTTTTTATTGCTATGTTTGATGTTTTATATTTCTTGATTGTGTTTGCATTGCTTACAGAGTTTGGCTTCTTATGATTTCCAGTTCAGTTTTTGTCTGCACGTTTCCGTTTATATTTTCTGATCTCTTTATTCTGTATTTGGGGAGAGCCTGCCTGTGTTCTGCGTGTGTGACTGAGGCTTTAGGTATTCTGCCTGCATATAGCTTCTGTGCAGGGATTTACAACAACCTGGCGTTAATCTGTTTTCCTAATAGGAGGTGTATTGGTGTTTAGGGGCTGATGTAATATTTGCAGTATGGCTTCTTCATAGGTTGAGTGATGCAGTTATGATCTGGAAGGCTTCCTATACTGGAATTGTAGTTCAGTTTATTCCTGGCTTTCTGTGGGCCAAGTCCACACCCAGTGCATTTTACCATTGGCCTAACACCATAAGGGATCCAGTACACCGCCTTGATTACTATGAGAAAGGTGGTTTATTAAATCTGTTAAATATTATTAGTGAAAGTGTGTTTTCTTGCACTATATGCCTATATAATATATACGTTGTTGGAAGTGACATTTTTACTTCAGAAGATTGTACTTTGTCTATTTTCCATATGCAATCTGCCTTTTTAGGTTGCGGAAGTTATAATTATGTGGGGATGGGAGGGGAGGGAGAATGAAAGGCTGTAAGGTTTGTCTGGGGCATCTAATACCCTTGTATCAGCCTAAGAGAGAGCGCGTCACACACACAGACTCCCACCATTCACCAACCTCTCACCCCCTCCCAGGGGGCAGATCCTGGAGAAGGGTGGGAGGCAGGCAATAGGGAATGGAGGAGTCCTATTTCTAGACTCAGTAGGTAGGGTGGCCAAAGGCTGCCCTGCCCCATTAAACATCAGTCCAGTGCCCCCTAGTGAGGACGCTAAAGACTGAGAACAACAGAATAACAGGCCCAAAAACTGAGTGGTTAGAGCAGTCGGCTGCAAACAAGGGAAGCCATGGTTGAAATCCTATTGCCATTCCTTGTGACCTTGGACAAGTCACTTCACCCTCCAGTGCCTTCCCCCTGCCCTGACCCTTGGTGATTTCACACCCCCCCCCCCAAGACTTGACAAAAGTCCCTGGTGGTCCAGCGGGGGTCCTGGAGCGATCTCCTGCACTCGGGCAGTCAGCTGCCAGTATTCAAAATGGTGCCGATAGCCTTTGCCCTCACTATGTCACAGGGGCTACCGGTGCCATTGGTTGGCCCCTGTCACATGGTAGGAGCACAAGATGGCGCCGGCCATCCATTGCTTCTACCATGTGACAGGGGCCGACCAATGGCACTGGTAGCCCCTGTGACATAGTGAGGGCAAAGGCTATCGGCACCATTTTGAATACTGGCAGCTGACTGCCCGAGTGCAGGAGATCGCTCCAGGACCCCCGCTGGCCTGCGATCGCTCCAGGACCCCCGCAGGCCTGCGATACTTTAGAAGATGAGGGGTGGGGGGCCGAAACGAGGAGCGGGCCTGTGCTAGCCGGCAGCGATCGCACCGTCGCAGTGTGATCGCTGCCGTTTTCGCACCCAATAGCGCCACCATAGGAGGTGTAGCTATTGGGAGCGAAATAGGCAGCGAAAAGGCACCTACCTTTTCGCTGTCCGTGGCGTCAGCACAGAGTCTGCCCCGGTGACGCCCCGACTCCTCCTCTTCCGGGGCCGACTCCGCCCTGACGCCGCCCCCATCCTGGTATCGCACGCGATAAGGGACTTTTCGCGTGCGAGCGGCTTGGAAAATGAGGCCCAGAGTTATCTGAATATTGCTAAAAGTTCTATATCCGCTAATACGGTGGAAACGAATTACAAGTTGCTATATCGATGGTACCTTACTCCCCTTAAATTAAGCAAAATGTATTTGGGTAGAACCGCCACCTGCTGGAGGAGGGCTCCTTTATACATATTTGGTGGATGTGTCCTAAGGTGGTGCCCTTTTGGAAGTGGGTTGCGACTATCATTTTGCAGATGTTGGGGGTAGAAATCCTTTTTATCCCTGAAATATATCTACTATCAGCTTATCCTATGGAGTGGCCATCTCAAATTCGGATCTTGATTAATCATATACTTTGTGCAGCTCGTCAGGAGTTGGCTTCACTCTGCCGTATAGAAATTCCTCTGACAGCTGAATCTGTCATAAAAAGATTATGGGTGGTGCACGATTGGTATTATTTGCGAGCAGGGCAGACTGACAAGATGGCATCTCACATTGGACTTTGGGAGCCGTTCCTACGTTGGTATAAAGACTTCTGAAGTATGCTGCCCTGGACCTACAAAATGGCAATTGTGGCGATGGGTGTTTGCAGGGGAAGATACTGGATACCCGGAAAGGGAAGTTTATTTTATTTCTATTTAATGTATCTTTTTTTAGCTCTTCTATGGTGTGTCACGAAGAGGACAGCCCAGATGTGTGATACACCGGGGGGGGGGGGGGGGGATTTGTTTTAAAGGGTCGGGGTGGGTTTTAGGGTTGTTTTGGTGTGCCAGTTTTCCCGCCCTCCCCCGATTTATGATTTTTTGACGATAAATCGGGGGAATTGTTATTGTATTGTGGCTCTAACGATTTTTGACGATTTAAAATATATCTGACGATTGTTTTAAATTGTCAAAAAACGATTCACATCCCTAGTTAATATGGTTTCCATGTTATGATTGTATATTGGTAGTTTTTGTATTGGTTCGGATTGTGTGTACATGGTTAATATGGTTTCCATGTTATGATTGTGTATTGGCAGTTTTTGTATTGGTTCGGATTGTGTGTACATGGTTAATATGGTTTCCATGTTATGATTGTGTATTGGCAGTTTTTGTATTGGTTCGGATTGTGTGTACATGGTTAATATGGTTTCCATGTTATGATTGTGTATTGGCAGTTTTGTATTGGTTCGGATTGTTTGTACATGGTTAATATGGTTTCCATGTTATGATTGTGTATTGGCAGTTTTTGTATTGGTTCGGATTGTGTGTACATGGTTAATATGGTTTCCATGTTATGATTGTGTATTGGCAGTTTTTGTATTGGTTCGGATTGTTTGTACATGGTTAATATGGTTTCCATGTTATGATTGTGTATTGGCAGTTTTTGTATTGGTTCGGATTGTTTGTACATGGTTAATATGGTTTCCATGTTATGATTATGCCTGTTTTGCCAATAAAAATATAAATAAATAAAAAAATTTGCATCCAGAATTATCACTCAGAAGCATTTCAAAGATTGCTGCAGTGATATAAAGGAGGTGAGCAATAATTGTCCTCCTTATTAAATACTTACACTCTGTGACCGTATATAAAATTTGGAAATCTTAATGCATTTATGGAGCATGGCTATAAAAGCAGAGGTGTTAGATGATGAGAGACTCTGGAATTGTTATGGTTTATAAGAGCATAGATTCCGCTGTAATAGGAGAGCAACAACTTCAAGTTATTCATCGAATAGTCCTCTCTCCATACAGAGCCTGTCAGGTGGCTATTATTAGCAATTCCACTTGTCCTAAATGTTCTGACGTAAATGCAATGCTTCATCATGGGTTGTGGGATTGTGCTTCTAGTCAGACCAAAACTGGATTGCATTCTGGACACTCTTATTCCGGTTTCTCCATCTCTTTAAGTATTCCTTCTTATATTACAGATTGCTCTCAGTATACAATGCTTCTTATATTAAAAGGAGTTTGTTTTGCCAGGAAATGCATTTACCTAAATGGATTTTAAGAGGCATTCCTTTCCTACTCATAACTGTTGCTTGGCTGAGTTAACAAATTTATGTATTTATTTATTTAAAAATGTTTATATACCGCCTTTACAATGCAAAAGAATTAATCAAAACGGTTTACAACCAGACATACATAATGAATAAACAAAAATAAAAACAAATTAAAACTAACATTAAAAAAAATAATAGCACCATAAACATTCATGCCCTACAACTTTAAACAGCAAAATTGGATTGAATGTAAGTATTATTTTCTTTGAATATTGTCTGTTTGAAGAGAGATAATAACAATGTGGAAGATAAGTGAGTGTTAATTTTATGAATTAGAGACTAAACTATAGGCTTTCTGAAATAGATAGGTTTTTAGTGATTTTTTAAACTGTTGTGTAGAAGGAGTAAGGTGGAGGAAATCTGGAAGTGAATTCCATAAAACGGGGCCTGCTACTGAAAAAGCCCTTTTTCTAGTTAATTCATGTTTTGCCAGTTTGATAGTAGGTACGTCTAATAGATTTTTGGAGAGAGATCTGAGATGTCTGGAAGGTTTGTATATATGGAGATTAGTGCATAACCAGGTAGATGATGTATTATAAATAAGAGAATGAATAATTGATAATATTTTGAATTGAATTCGGTATTTAATTGGCAACCAATGAAAGGAGAATAAAACAGGTGGTATATGATTTCGGCGTGAGGTACCTGCAAGCAGCCGGGCGGCAGAGTTCTGAATTAATTGCAAAGGATATAAAGCAGAGTCAGATAAACCTAAGAGTAGGGCATTGCAATAGTCCATACCCGAAAAAATTAGAGACTGCAAAACAGTACGATAATCTTTGAGAAAAAGGAAAGGTCGAATTCTTTTTAATAAGTGTAATTTATAAAAGGATTTTTTTGTAATATTGGACATATGGTTGGCCATAGAAAGGTTGGAATTAATTGTGATACCTAAACTAATAGTAGAGGTACTAATACGGATTAGAATACCTTTGAAGTTTAAATGAGAAGGAGGCCCTAAAGTGGATTCAGAGTTGGAAGAGAGGTGAGTAATGGTACTTTTTGAAGGATTCAATTTTAAACGGTTGTGGTCTAACCATGTATTAATGGTAGAGAGAACCAGAGATATTAAGGAAAAAGTTTCTGACCATGAATTTTTATAGGGAACAAGCAACTGAATATTGTCTGCATAAATTCGGAAGTAAACGTTTAATGATGTAAGAATGTGACAGAGAGGGAGCAAATATATATTGAAAAGTATCGGGGACAGCGAAGAACCTTGTGGTACACCAGGAGATGAAATGTATGAGTCTGAGCAATGATTATTAACTTGTATGTGTAAATGACGATTAGTTAGAAATGATTGAAACCAAGAAAGAACGGAGGATTGAATACCTATGGACTGTAAACCTGATAAGAGTATTTGATGATTCAGGGTATCGAACGCGGCAGAAATATCTAAAGAAATGAGAATATAGTCTGTGTATGCGTCGAAGCCACGAAAAACTGTATCAAAGCAAGATAGTAATAAAGTTTCTGTAGAGTGGCCTTTCCTAAAGCCGTGTTGGCCTTCATGTAGATTAAGAAACACAGACATTTAAATATTCTTGGTCCTCTTCATTCCTGAAGATTTGGGCTGCTTACCTTAGAAGTTTTCCTAAAGAAATACAAGAGAACTTTTCGTTCCCGGATGTTCACTGACACTATTGACTTTTCTTGTGTATTTGAAGAATGATGCAGAGAAAAGAGGAATAAGGGATTTGTTCTTTACTTGTTTTTCTTGTCAACTGAAAAATTCAATAACAATATTTATTTTTAAAAATTCTCTTGTGGAAGCTTATTGTAGGTAAATCAAGGGCCCCTTCTCACAGTAGAGGCTTATTATATTAAAATCAAGGAAAAGGGTGGTGAGAGTGTGGTGTATTGCAATAATTAATGTGCTATTTTGTCTTGTGTGGTTATTATTATTTTATTGTATTTGTCTATGTAGAAGTTAATACATGTTTTTTGTATTTTGATTTGTGTGTGTATATATATATATATATGTTTTTTTTGAGAACATTGTAAAGATTATTTTAGATAAATATTTCTATTTAATTGAACATGCAGCATGTTAATGTTGCAATTGAAAATGTTTTGTATAATAATTGAATAAATCTTTAGAGATATGACTCCTTTGTAGCGTGTATTATAGTAAATATTAGGATCTACTTGTTGCGGTCCCAGTCGCGGCAGCCGCGACTAGGCCCTTACCTCCTTGGTCCCGGCCCGTCTCCGAGGGTCTGCGGCCTGTTTCGTGGCATCCCCACGGGGGGGGGACGCCACCGAGAAGCCCTGCCTGGACGCCTTCTCCCTAGGCACGCGCGCGTGCAACCTGCGCTTATGAAGGCCGTTTCCCGCCACTGGAAGCTCCGCCCTATTGATGACATCAGACGTCGCGGCCTATGTAAGGCCGCCGCGGAGCCCAGGACTTTGCCTTGCAACTGGGTTCCTTCCGGTTCTCTGTTGCTCCGTGCCCCGGAGTGCGCTATTGCATTAGCGACTCCGTTCCTGCCTGAGACTTGTTTCGCTCCATGCCCAAGTCTTGCTCTTGTCTGGCTTGCTTGCAGTAACCTGTTCTGCTTCAGCTCCTGTCTGGTTCCAGTAGCCAGTCCTGCCTCAGCTCCTGTCTGGTTCCAGTAGCCAGTCCTGCCTCAGCTCCTGTCTGGTTCCAGTAGCCAGTCCTGCTTCAGTTCCTGTCTGGTTCCAGTAACCAGTCCTGCTTCAGCTCCTGTCTGGTTCCAGTAGCCAGTCCTGCTTCAGCTCCGGTCTGGTTCCAGTAGCCAGTCCTGCTTCAGCTGCTGTCTGGTTCCAGTAGCCAGTCCTGCTTCAGGTCCTGTCTGGTTCCAGTAGCCAGTCCTGCTTCAGCTCCTGTCTGGTTCCAGTAGCCAGTCCTGCTTCAGCTCCTGTCTGGTTCCAGTAACCAGTCCTGCTTCAGCTCCTGTCTGGCTCCAGTAGCCAGTCCTGCTTCAGCTCCTGTCTGGCTCCAGTAGCCAGTCCTGCTTCAGCTCCGGTCTGGTTCCAGTAGCCAGTCCTGCTTCAGCTCCGGTCTGGTTCCAGTAGCCAGTCCTGCTTCAGCTCCGGTCTGGTTCCAGTAGCCAGTCCTGCTTCAGCTCCGGTCTGGTTCCAGTAGCCAGTCCTGCTTCAGCTCCTGTCTGGTTCCAGTAGCCAGTCCTGCTTCAGCTCCTGTCTGGTTCCAGTAGCCAGTCCTGCCTCAGCTCCTGTCTGGTTCCAGTAGCCAGTCCTGCTTCAGCTCCTGTCTGGTTCCAGTAGCCAGTTGTGCTTCAGTTCCTGCCTGACTCCTGATCCCTGCCTGCCCGCTCCAGCTCCTTCTTCCGTGATCTCCTAAGTCCCAGCTGCTCCAGTAGCTCCTACAGGCTCCTCCCAGGGGAGGAGCCTGTAGGAGCTCCTGGAGGCTCCGCCCAGGGCTCCTCCCAGGGGAGGAGCCCTGGGAGGAGCCCTGGGCTCCTACAGGCTCCTCCCAGGGGAGTACTGGCTTCCAGGGTGAAGCTCTCGTCCAACTCCTGCCTGGTATCCACCTCCTGACCTCTCACCCACCAGAGACTATAGTACACCTCTCCCCAGTCTCTCACAGTTCGGCCCAAGGGTCCACTAAACAGTTCACTCACAACACTACTTTTGTATTTTTACCTTCAGCTGTATTTACCTTACAATCTCATTTTTTGGATGGAGACTAGACTTCTGCATAACGAACACATATTGTACTTTTTGATGGAACTCCACAAGTTAAGGAAAAGCCGGTGTTCGCCATTTATTATTGGTTTTGAAGATTATGATGTTGCACGCGTTAACCGCATTGTGTGACTGCTATTCCGTCTTGGTTACCGAGAAAACTAACATTGTCTTTTTTTTTTGAGCATTTGCAGTGCTATTTCGGACTTAAAGAAAATTAGTGATAAAAATTGTCAATTTAGATTTATATAAATTATATTGTGCCTCTGCTAGCTTCACTGTACAAATCAACTCAATTCCTCTTATTACACTTTTCATGCATTATAATGACTACAAATGTTTAGTGATGTCAATATTACTATGAATACCTCAGAATGTTTCTGTTACAACACACCTAACCCGATTAAAAGGTACATATATATATATTTATTTATTTAAAAACTTTTCTATACCGTTGCTAAGTTAAATACCATCGCAACGGTTTACATGTAGGCACATATTTAATGTAGGTAAGTGTACTATAGTACATTCTAACAGGTTTACATGTAGGCACATATTTAATGTAGGTAAAAGTGTACTATAGCACATTCTAACAGGTTTACATGTAGGCACATATTTAATGCAGGTAAAAGTGTACTATAGTACATTCTAACAGGTTTACATGTAGGCACATATTTAATGTAAGTAAAAGTGTACTATAGCACATTCTAACAGGTTTACATGTAGGCACATATTTAATGTAGGTAAAAGTGTACTATAGTACATTCTAACAGGTTTACATGTAGGCACATATTTAATGTAGGTAAAAGTGTACTATAGTACATTCTAACAGGTTTACATGTAGGCACATATTTAATGTAGGTAAAAGCGTACTATAGTACATTCTAACAGGTTTACATGTAGGCACATATTTAATGTAAGTAAAAGCGAACTATAGTACATTCTAACAGGTTTACATGTAGGCACATATTTAATGTAGGTAAAAGTGTACTATAGTACATTCTAACAGGTTTACATGTAGGCACATATTTAATGTAGGTAAAAGTGTACTATAGCACATTCTAACAGGTTTACATGTAGGCACATATTTAATGCAGGTAAAAGTGTACTATAGTACATTCTGACAGGTTTACATGTAGGCACATATTTAATGCAGGTAAAAGCGTACTATAGTACATTCTAACAGGTTTACATGGAGGCACATATTTAATGTAGGTGAAAGCGTACTATAGTACATTCTAACAGGTTTACATGGAGGCACATATTTAATGTAGGTAAAAGCGTACTATAGTACATTCTAACAGGTTTACATGTAGGCACATATTTAATGTAGGTAAAAGTGTACTATAGTACATTCTGACAGGTTTACATGTAGGCACATATTTAATGTAAGTAAAAGTGAACTATAGTACATTCTAACAGGTTTACATGTAGGCACATATTTAATGTAGGTAAAAGTGTACTATAGTACATTCTAACAGGTTTACATGTAGGCACATATTTAATGTAAGTAAAAGTGTACTATAGTACATTCTAACAGGTTTACATGGAGGCACATATTTAATGAGGGTTAAAGTGTACTATAGTACATTCTAACAGGTTTACATGTAGGCACATATTTAATGTAGGTAAAGGTGTACTATAGTACATTCTAACAGGTTTACATGTAGGCACATATTTAATGTAAGTAAAGGTGTACTATAGTACATTCTAACAGGTTTACATGGAGGCACATATTTAATGAGGGTTAAAGTGTACTATAGTACATTCTAACAGGTTTACATGGAGGCACATATTTAATGAGGGTAAAAGTGTACTATAGTACATTCTAACAGGTTTACATGGAGGCACATATTTAATGTAAGTAAAAGTGTACTATAGTACATTCTAACAGGTTTACATGTAGGCACATATTTAATGTAGGTAAAAGTGTACTATAGTACATTCTAACAGGTTTACATGTAGGCACATATTTAATGTGGGTAAAAGTGTACTATAGTACATTCTAACAGGTTTACATGTAGGCACATATTTAATGTAGGTAAAAGCGTACTATAGTACATTATAACAGGTTTACATGTAGGTACATATTTAATGTAGGTAAAAGTGTACTATAGTACATTCTAATAGGTTTACATGTAGGTACATATTTAATGTAGGTAAAAGTGTACTATAGTACATTCTAATAGGTTTACATGTAGGCACATATTTAATGCAGATAAAAGTGTACTATAGTACATTCTAACAGGTTTACATGTAGGCACATATTTAATGTAGGTAAAAGTGTACTATAGTACATTCTAACAGGTTTACATGTAGGCACATATTTAATGTAGGTGAAAGCGTACTATAGTACATTCTAACAGGTTTACATGGAGGCACATATTTAATGAGGGTAAAAGTGTACTATAGTACATTCTAACAGGTTTACATGTAGGCACATATTTAATGTAGGTGAAAGTGTACTGTAGTACATTCTAACAGGTTTACATGGAGGCACATATTTAATGAGGGTAAAAGTGTACTATAGTACATTCTAACAGGTCTACATGTAGGCACATATTTAATGTAAGTAAAAGCGTACTATAGTACATTCTAACAGGTTTACATGTAGGCACATATTTAATGCAGGTAAAAGCGTACTATAGTACATTCTAACAGGTTTACATGTAGGCACATATTTAATGCAGGTAAAAGCGTACTATAGTACATTCTAACAGGTTTACATGTAGGCACATATTTAATGCAGGTAAAAGTGTACTATAGTACATTCTGACAGGTTTGCATGTAGGCACATATTTAATGCGGGTAAAAGTGTACTATAGTACATTCTGACAGGTTTACATGTAGGCACATATTTAATGTAGGTAAAAGTGTACTATAGCACATTCTAACAGGTTTACATGTAGGCACATATTTAATGTAGGTAAAAGTGTACTATAGTACATTCTAACAGGTTTACATGTAGGCACATATTTAATGTGGGTAAAAGTGTACTATAGTACATTCTAACAGGTTTACATGTAGGCACATATTTAATGTAGGTAAAAGCGTACTATAGTACATTCTAACAGGTTTACATGTAGGTACATATTTAATGTAGGTAAAAGTGTACTATAGTACATTCTAATAGGTTTACATGTAGGTACATATTTAATGTAGGTAAAGTGTACTATAGTACATTCTAATAGGTTTACATGTAGGCACATATTTAATGCAGGTAAAAGTGTACTATAGTACATTCTAACAGGTTTACATGTAGGCACATATTTAATGTAGGTAAAAGTGTACTATAGTACATTCTAACAGGTTTACATGTAGGCACATATTTAATGTAGGTGAAAGCGTACTATAGTACATTCTAACAGGTTTACATGGAGGCACATATTTAATGAGGGTAAAAGTGTACTATAGTACATTCTAACAGGTTTACATGTAGGCACATATTTAATGTAGGTGAAAGTGTACTATAGTACATTCTAACAGGTCTACATGTAGGCACATATTTAATGTAAGTAAAAGCGTACTATAGTACATTCTAACAGGTTTACATGTAGGCACATATTTAATGTAGGTAAAAGTGTACTATAGTACATTCTAACAGGTTTACATGTAGGCACATATTTAATGTAAGTAAAAGTGTACTATAGTACATTCTAACAGGTTTACATGTAGGCACATATTTAATGTAGGTAAAAGTGTACTATAGTACATTCTAACAGGTTTACATGTAGGCACATATTTAATGTAAGTAAAAGTGTACTATAGTACATTCTAACAGGTTTACATGTAGGCACATATTTAATGTGGGTAAAAGTGTACTATAGTACATTCTAACAGGTTTACATGTAGGCACATATTTAATGTGGGTAAAAGTGTACTATAGTACATTCTAACAGGTTTACATGTAGGCACATATTTAATGTGGGTAAAAGTGTACTATAGTACATTCTAACAGGTTTACATGTAGGCACATATTTAATGTAGGTGAAAGCGTACTATAGTACATTCTGACAGGTTTACATGTAGGCACATATTTAATGTAGGTAAAAGTGTACTATAGTACATTCTAACAGGTTTACATGTAGGCACATATTTAATGTAGGTGAAAGCGTACTATAGTACATTCTAACAGATTTACATGGAGGCACATATTTAATGAGGGTAAAAGTGTACTATAGTACATTCTAACAGGTTTACATGTAGGCACATATTTAATGTAGGTGAAAGTGTACTGTAGTACATTCTAACAGGTTTACATGGAGGCACATATTTAATGAGGGTAAAAGTGTACTATAGTACATTCTAACAGGTCTACATGTAGGCACATATTTAATGTAAGTAAAAGCGTACTATAGTACATTCTAACAGGTTTACATGTAGGCACATATTTAATGCAGGTAAAAGCGTACTATAGTACATTCTAACAGGTTTACATGTAGGCACATATTTAATGCAGGTGAAAGCGTACTATAGTACATTCTGACAGGTTTACATGTAGGCACATATTTAATGTAGGTAAAAGTGTACTATAGTACATTCTAACAGGTTTACATGTAGGCACATATTTAATGTAGGTGAAAGCGTACTATAGTACATTCTAACAGATTTACATGGAGGCACATATTTAATGAGGGTAAAAGTGTACTATAGTACATTCTAACAGGTTTACATGTAGGCACATATTTAATGTAGGTGAAAGTGTACTGTAGTACATTCTAACAGGTTTACATGGAGGCACATATTTAATGAGGGTAAAAGTGTACTATAGTACATTCTAACAGGTCTACATGTAGGCACATATTTAATGTAAGTAAAAGCGTACTATAGTACATTCTAACAGGTTTACATGTAGGCACATATTTAATGCAGGTAAAAGCGTACTATAGTACATTCTAACAGGTTTACATGTAGGCACATATTTAATGCAGGTAAAAGCGTACTATAGTACATTCTAACAGGTTTACATGTAGGCACATATTTAATGCAGGTAAAAGCGTACTATAGTACATTCTAACAGGTTTACATGTAGGCACATATTTAATGCAGGTAAAAGCGTACTATAGTACATTCTGACAGGTTTGCATGTAGGCACATATTTAATGCGGGTAAAAGTGTACTATAGTACATTCTGACAGGTTTACATGTAGGCACATATTTAATGCAGGTAAAAGTGTACTATAGCACATTCTAACAGGTTTACATGTAGGCACATATTTAATGTAGGTAAAAGTGTACTATAGCACATTCTAACAGGTTTACATGTAGGCACATATTTAATGTGGGTAAAAGTGTACTATAGTACATTCTAACAGGTTTACATGTAGGCACATATTTAATGTAGGTAAAAGTGTACTATAGTACATTCTAACAGGTTTACATGTAGGCACATATTTAATGTAGTTAAAAGTGTACTATAGTACATTCTAACAGGTTTACATGTAGGCACATATTTAATGTAGGTAAAAGTGTACTATAGTACATTCTAACAGGTTTACATGTAGGCACATATTTAATGTAAGTAAAAGTGTACTATAGTACATTCTAACAGGTTTACATGTAGGCACATATTTAATGTGGGTAAAAGTGTACTATAGTACATTCTAACAGGTTTACATGTAGGCACATATTTAATGTGGGTAAAAGCGTACTATAGTACATTCTAACAGGTTTACATGTAGGCACATATTTAATGTAGGTGAAAGCGTACTATAGTACATTCTAACAGGTTTACATGTAGGTACATATTTAATGTAGGTAAAAGTGTACTATAGTACATTCTAATAGGTTTACATGTAGGTACATATTTAATGTAGGTAAAAGTGTACTATAGTACATTCTAATAGGTTTACATGTAGGCACATATTTAATGCAGGTAAAAGTGTACTATAGTACATTCTAACAGGTTTACATGTAGGCACATATTTAATGTAGGTAAAAGTGTACTATAGTACATTCTAACAGGTTTACATGTAGGCACATATTTAATGTAGGTGAAAGCGTACTATAGTACATTCTAACAGGTTTACATGGAGGCACATATTTAATGAGGGTAAAAGTGTACTATAGTACATTCTAACAGGTTTACATTTAGGCACATATTTAATGTAGGTGAAAGTGTACTGTAGTACATTCTAACAGGTTTACATGGAGGCACATATTTAATGAGGGTAAAAGCGTACTATAGTACATTCTAACAGGTCTACATGTAGGCACATATTTAATGTAAGTAAAAGCGTACTATAGTACATTCTAACAGGTTTACATGTAGGCACATATTTAATGCAGGTAAAAGCGTACTATAGTACATTCTAACAGGTTTACATGTAGGCACATATTTAATGCAGGTAAAAGTGTACTATAGTACATTCTGACAGGTTTGCATGTAGGCACATATTTAATGCGGGTAAAAGTGTACTATAGTACATTCTGACAGGTTTACATGTAGGCACATATTTAATGTAGGTAAAAGTGTACTATAGCACATTCTAACAGGTTTACATGTAGGCACATATTTAATGTAGGTAAAAGTGTACTATAGCACATTCTAACAGGTTTACATGTAGGCACATATTTAATGTGGGTAAAAGTGTACTATAGTACATTCTAACAGGTTTACATGTAGGCACATATTTAATGTAGGTAAAAGTGTACTATAGTACATTCTAACAGGTTTACATGTAGGCACATATTTAATGTAAGTAAAAGTGTACTATAGTACATTCTAACAGGTTTACATGTAGGCACATATTTAATGTGGGTAAAAGTGTACTATAGTACATTCTAACAGGTTTACATGTAGGCACATATTTAATGTGGGTAAAAGTGTACTATAGTACATTCTAACAGGTTTACATGTAGGCACATATTTAATGTAGGTGAAAGCGTACTATAGTACATTCTGACAGGTTTACATGGAGGCACATATTTAATGTAGGTAAAAGCGTACTATAGTACATTCTAACAGGTTTACATGTAGGCACATATTTAATGTAGGTAAAAGTGTACTATAGTACATTCTAACAGGTTTACATGTAGGCACATATTTAATGTAGGTAAAAGTGTACTATAGTACATTCTGACAGGTTTACATGGAGGCACATATTTAATGCGGGTAAAAGCGTACTATAGTACATTCTAACAGGTTTACATGTAGGCACATATTTAATGTAGGTAAAAGTGTACTATAGTACATTCTAACAGGTTTACATGTAGGCACATATTTAATGTAGGTGAAAGCGTACTATAGTACATTCTGACAGGTTTACATGTAGGCACATATTTAATGTAAGTAAAAGTGTACTATAGTACATTCTAACAGGTTTACATGTAGGCACATATTTAATGTAGGTAAAAGTGTACTATAGTACATTCTAACAGGTTTACATGTAGGCACATATTTAATGTAGGTGAAAGCGTACTATAGTACATTCTGACAGGTTTACATGTAGGCACATATTTAATGTAAGTAAAAGTGTACTATAGTACATTCTAACAGGTTTACATGTAGGCACATATTTAATGTAGGTAAAAGTGTACTATAGTACATTCTAACAGGTTTACATGTAGGCACATATTTAATGTAGGTAAATGTGGGTAAAAGTGTACTACAGTACATTCTGACAGGTTTACATGTAGGCACATATTTAATGTGGGTAAAAGTGTACTATAGTACATTCTAACAGGTTTACATGTAGGCACATATTTAATGTAGGTAAAAGTGTACTATAGCACATTCTAACAGGTTTACATGTAGGCACATATTTAATGTAGGTAAAAGTGTACTATAGTACATTCTAACAAGTTTACATGTAGGCACATATTTAATGTGGGTAAAAGTGTACTATAGTACATTCTAACAGGTTTACATGTAGGCACATATTTAATGTAAGTAAAAGTGTACTATAGTACATTCTAACAGGTTTACATGTAGGCACATATTTAATGTAGGTAAAAGTGTACTATAGTACATTCTAACAGGTTTACATGGAGGCACATATTTAATGTAGGTAAAAGTGTACTATAGTACATTCTAACAGGTTTACATGGAGGCACATATTTAATGCGGGTAAAAGTGTACTATAGTACATTCTAACAGGTTTACATGTAGGCACATATTTAATGCGGGTAAAAGTGTACTATAGTACATTCTAACAGGTTTACATGTAGGCACATATTTAATGCGGGTAAAAGTGTACTATAGCACATTCTAACAGGTTTACATGTAGGCACATATTTAATGCGGGTAAAAGTGTACTATAGTACATTCTAACAGGTTTACATGTAGGCACATATTTAATGCAGGTAAAAGTGTACTATAGTACATTCTAACAGGTTTACATGTAGGCACATATTTAATGCGGGTAAAAGTGTACTATAGTACATTCTAACAGGTTTACATGTAGGCACATATTTAATGCGGGTAAAAGTGTACTATAGTACATTCTAACAGGTTTACATGTAGGCACATATTTAACGCGGGTAAAAGTGTACTATAGTACATTCTAACAGGTTTACATGTAGGCACCTATTTAATGCGGGTAAAAGTGTACTATAGTACATTCTAACAGGTTTACATGTAGGCACATATTTAACGCGGGTAAAAGTGTACTATAGTACATTCTAACAGGTTTACATGTAGGCACATATTTAATGTAGGTAAAAGTGTACTATAGTACATTCTAACAGGTTTACATGTAGGCACATATTTAATGTGGGTAAAAGTGTACTATAGTACATTCTAACAGGTTTACATGTAGGCACATATTTAATGTAGGTAAAAGTGTACTGTAGTACATTCTAACAGGTTTACATGGAGGCACATATTTAATGTAGGTAAAAGTGTACTGTAGTACATTCTAACAGGTTTACATGGAGGCACATATTTAATGCAGGTAAAAGTGTACTGTAGTACATTCTAACAGGTTTACATGGAGGCACATATTTAATGCGGGTAAAAGCGTACTATAGTACATTCTAACAGGTTTACATGTAGGCACATATTTAATGTAGGTAAAAGTGTACTGTAGTACATTCTAACAGGTTTACATGTAGGCACATATTTAATGCAGGTAAAAGTGTACTATAGTACATTCTAACAGGTTTACATGTAGGCACATATTTAATGTAGGTAAAAGTGTACTATAGTACATTCTAACAGGTTTACATGTAGGCACATATTTAATGTAAGTAAAAGTGTACTATAGTACATTCTAACAGGTGCCGTCAAAGGTGCGGTTACAATATATCAATAGACATAGTTATTTAGCAAAGTAGTTCATGACCAATTGTACCAAGGTACAATTACCGACATTCATGAACAATATCATATCACATCGGTTTACAGGTAACGAGGGAGTATAACTTAATAGATCATTTAACGAGAGGCAAAGTTACAATAAACAGGGGGAGATGAATTTGGGGGCTAAGGTATCCGGAAGCAAAGGACAGAAGAGATAAATAAAAAATAAAAGCATAACAATCTGTGGTTAGGCAGGGCGCTTGGCCGAGTAAAAGCGAAGTCTGACTTGGTGGCATTTGCAAGGTTTAGAAAGTTAAGGGAAGGCTTTAAGGAATAGCCAAGTCTTGAGTTTTTTCCGAAATGTTAGAAGGCAGGGCTCCAGCCTGAGGTCTGGGGGAATGGTATTGCAAATGGCCTATAGAGAGTGTCAGACTGATCCTATACAGCTGCATTGAAAATATATTCCCCATAATGCAAGTCTATGGCAAACACATTTCCAATGCTAACAAGCCTCAAATTATAAAAACTTCATAACATAATATTCAAAATCCTATATAATAAACAATAAAAATTGCAATTCAAACAAAAAAAAACTTTTGCAATTCAAATAAAAAACAAAATACACTAAAGTCAGCAATTAAACCACAAATTTCAATTAAATGAACATAATTCCCAAAAGGTTATTTGGCAAAAGCAACAGAAAATAAACTCTTTTGTGCAATTTTCAGAAGGTCAAATAATTCAGAGTAAAATATGCCTTTTGAGAAAATTTCCAAATGTTTGGTTCTGCATAAAAACTGTTATGAAGGCAGGCATAAGCATCGTTTTATTTCAGCAGGCAAAGGAAGCTGTAACAAATTCTCACGTGCAGATCTTAAGGACGTTCCTGGAGTATAAATATCCAGACTTCTGCTTACCTGATCACCATCTGCAGTCTTCAGGGGCTGGCAGGCCGTGCCATGCACGATGCAGCTCCCTCTACCCCAGCGAGAGTGCGTGCTGCGTGTAATTACTGCGCATTCATTCCAATGAGCGGATTCGCAGCAGCAGCAGCTGCATGTGTGACGTGCTCTTAGTACCCACTGGTGCAGATGCACAAACCCAGCTCCCTTTTATAGACAGAGGTGAATTTTGCATTTGGAGCTGCTGCCGTACTAATCTGCCCTGTAGTTGCAGTGAAGTTTTAGTGAAGAAAGAATGGCTTGCAATTTTCTATCCTTCCACGGTCCGTCCTATCTGAGTGGGAGAAGGTATTCATTTAGGGCCTCATTTTCCATCCGGATCGCACGCGATAAGGGGCGTTTCGCACGCGAAAAGTCCCTTATCGCGCGCAATACCAAAATGGGGGCGGAGTTGGCCCCGGAAGAGGAGGAGTCGGGGTGTCACCGGGCCGACTCTGCGAAGACGCCGCGGATGACGAAAAGGTAAGGCCCTTTTCGCGTCCGAGTTCGCGCCCATTAGTTACACCTCCTATGGTGGCGCTATTGGGTGCGAAACCGGCAGCGATTGCACCGCTAGCGCAGTCCCGCTCCCCGTTTCGGCCCCCTCCCCTCATTCCCTAAAGTATCGCAGGCCCTTAGAAACATTTATAACCCACTTAATCAAAGCAGTCGGGTAAACGGGATACAACTTAAAGATTCAAATACAATGAAGCAATGCATAAGCAATAGAATAACTTCTTCTTCTTCTTCTGCCGTCATTTCTATGTTTCTATGTAACTGTTCCTGCACTAACAATGAGTTACCTCCTGCATCCCCAAAGGCTTCCTGGAACAAAAAGCTTTTCAACGTTTTCCTAGAGATCTTTAAATCAGTAATAGCCGTAATTCAGGAGGCGTGATACGATTCCTATCGTGAATGCCGGTATAGAAAAACTTAAAATAAAGAAATAAAATAAATATAACTTGTTCCACATTACAGGGCCTGTCATGGAAAACGCCCTGGGAGACAGCAGGTAGATAATTAGGGGAGGATGCATCCATGTTCAGTCCCTGTCCCCTCAGAGCTCCACTTCAGGAGGAAGGCTGGAGATTTCGGCCTTAGCTGGGGGCTTGGGCTCCATCCTTCGGGGCAGGTCCAGGGCGCTGCCTCTGCTGGGATCTTCTCTCAAGGGGCAGACTGCTTATCCTGGGAATATGTTGGACTTTTGCACTTTTTTTTGTCAGGAGCCTTTCTGGACACCTGGGCCTTTCCTGGATCCAGGGCACGAGGATCCCTGTGTCTCGGACCCTCAGGAATAGGGTCGACCCATTGAAAGGGACAACTCTGCTGTTATTTCCTTTTTGGGAGCTAGAAGAAATGAGTTTTGAAGATCTGGGAGTACGCGTTTTCTGCCCCTCTTCCTACCTATCAGCTAATTAATGTTTAATGTTTAATGTTTATTTATTTATTTAAGGTTTTTATATACCGGCATTCATGATAAAATCACATCATGCTGGTTTACATTAAAACAGTGGTGCACAGAAAGAAAAAACAAACTGGAACTGTAGTGCGGAAGAAAGCAGTTACAAAAAACAGGGATGCTTAAACTGGGAGAGGAAGGAAAAAGAAAAGGTTAATAGCATTTTAAATATTTACAACGAACAGTTAAATGAGCTGGTTGTGTTATAGAATTTGAAGTTGAAGGACATTAGCTGGAGTCCGGTTTACATGTTTTCATGTAAACCGATGAGATGTTCCCAACGACCGTCGGTATATAAAAATGTTTAAATAAATAAATAAATAAATAAACTAGGGGTCATGAAATGAACTTTAAGGGGGACAGCTCAGAACCAACACAAGAAAATTTTTCTTCACGGAGACGGTGGTGGAGGTCTGGAATGCCCTTCTGGAAAAGGTGGTGAAGACGAAAACTGAGGGATAAACATTGTGGGGTAGATTTTAAAAAAGAGCGCGATCGCGTAGTTTTGTTCGCGCAGCAGGCGCAAACAAAACTACGCTGGATTTTATAAGATACGCACATAGCCGCGCGTATCTTATAAAATCCTGGATCGGCGCGCGCAAGGCTGCCGATTTTGGGCAGCCTGCGCGCACCGAGCAGCCTGCTTCCGTTCCCTCCCCTCACCTTCCCCTCCCTTCCCCTACCTAACCCACCCCCCAGCCCTATCTAAACCCCCCTTACCTTTGTCCCTCGATTTATGCCTGCTAGAAGCAGACGTAAATCTACGCACGCCAGCGGACTACTGGCACGCCGTCATCCGACCCGGGGGCTGGTCCAGAGGCCTCGACCACGCCCCCGGGCTGGCGCCACGCCCCCAGTCCTGCCCCCAAAACGCCACGTCCCGCCCCCGAAATGCCGCATCAATCGGCCCCGCCCCTGAAACGCCCCCTTAAAAAAAAACCCTGGGACCTACGCGCGTCCCGGGGCTCTACGTGCGCTGGCGGCCTATGCAAAATAGGCGCGCTGGCGTGCGAGGGCCCTGCTCGCGTAAATCTGGGCGGATTTACGCGAGCAGGGCATTTAAAATCCGCCCATGTGGATCCCTAAAGGCTTGAGGATGGAAATGAAGAAAAGAATTCATGGGGGTAATTTGCTAATGTGGCGGTTACTACCCTTAACCAATAAGCCTGATACTTTGATGCAACTCCAAAATTGTTCTCTGCTTCAGTGGCAAGGCATAACAGAGAATTGGATTCAAACAGCAAGAAACGAGGGCCCTGACTTTTATGGTGTGGAAAACTGATAAACATGGGGGTAACCTATGCGGTGCAGCAGATACTGCCATAAGCTTGCTGGGCAGACTGGATGGACCATTTGGTCCTTTTCTGCCATCATTTCTATGTTTCTATGACATAAGACTTGCTTGCAGAAAAAAATAATCGAAAGCTGCAATACAAAGGGTGGATAGCCTTTAAAGAACTACGTGCTGCAGCATATACGCATGCATGTGACTGTACGCATGTATGTGATGACATTTTATAATATGTGTTATGCACGTCTACCCTGCACCATACGGTATATGTATAGGCCTATGCGCAAATACAAGCAATGCACTGAATGCACATAATTTATCCACCTATTTTAAATATATACATATGTATATTTTATGTGTGAAAGTAAACTAGGACTTGCTCAAGTAAGTCTGCCAATTTTAAAACATGCGCGTGTTGAGGAAATTACTAATTTTACCAGTTAGTCCACCAGTTCACCCAGTCCTTTCCAGGTCATTGAAACCCTCCTGGTTCATATATTTATTTATTTAGCATTTTTATATACCTACTTTCCAATAACAGAATTACTGATCAATTCGGTTTACATTTTAACAGTAACATTGACAAGTAAATGTCTTACAATGAACAGGTCGATATAACTTGGATAAGTATATATGGGGTTAATAACATAAATAAAAGATACATTGCCTAATGTAGGCATAAGTAAAAGATACAGTGCCTAATGTAGGTTAAATAAACAGTAGATAATTATAAGACTGGGTTGTGATCATCAGTGTGAACTCCTCCCCAGTTCACTCAGTCCTCCCACTCTGTCAGTATTACGCAATAAACACCTGCAAAATCACTTACACCTCATCAATTAGCAGCTGTAAAAATATGTAGGTAAGTTGGAAAATGTACCATGTGTCTTTTAAAATAGCAACTTACAAGCATAAGCGATAGCCCCGCCCTGGAATGCATCCAGACCGCCCCTTTTTTGCACCCATATATGTGCACGCGAAAGGGAAATATAAACGTATTTTCAACTTTTATAAAATATGGACCATGGACACAAGCTATATTTTACACAAGTATTTTGAAAATTCACCTTTAAATGTTAATTCACAGCTTGACTCAAATTCAATAGAGTTTATTTTTAAAAGAGCTTGAGTTGAAGCAAACTTATATTTGTAACAAGTAAACCTTTTCTTAAATGATTTCCAGGAAGACCTTGAACCACTACAAGTGAAATATTCAACAGGTAATATATTTCATTTAACCGTTTGCCTATCATTATTAATGACTTTCTTTTCCCTTTTTAGGTTTTCAAAGATCTTCAAATATTAACTTTCTTTTTATCTTTTATCTTGTAGGTAAAAGGATTCATCAACAATAAAAAAAAAAAAAATCAGATAAGTTTCAGTTCAAATGATCAACGCAAACTTGCAGAGCAAATTTCTTAAACCAAGAATTTGATTGTTTTCTCAAAATATTTTCACTTTTTATTTCTTTCAGGTTTCAGTTCTTGGTTAGAAAACCATCAGGTAAATAACAATTATGTTCTTCTTTTTTTTAAGTAGAAATGTATTTATTAGTTCCATTTTAAGACAAGCGAACAAAGGTACAAGCAAAACAAAAAACCATTAAGGTATACAGAGAAATACAAAAAGAAATGAAAAGAAAAGAACGTGAAAGAAAACTATTGATAGAGAATGCATCACTACATGAGAAGAGGGTAAAATTATTGGCAATGTTACAATAGAAAGCATTTCAGTTACCCTCTCCTGGTGGAGAAGAATGATTTTCAAAATAAGCATCCAAGGTTCCCACGCCTTAACCCACGATGTTAGATGATTGAATTTGGCTTCAGCCGCTCTTTCATGTTTGCAGTACATGCATGCTGTATTCTGCCGATAATGCTCATTGAATAAATCACCATTCTTCCAAAACGATAACATTAAATTAACAGTGACAAACGGGAAAACATCCAAAAGCTTCTTGTGCGGGGTAGGAAGGAAAGTAGGAGAAGCCGCTGCAAGGAGAATTACTGGGGTAGATTTTAAATGGAGCGTGCGCGGCCTACATGGGCGTGAGCTACCTGGCGGGCACACAGGTACGCCCGATTTTATAACTTGCACACGCAGGTGCGCACAAATTAGAAAATAAGGGGTTGGCGCACGCAAGGGGCTGCACAATTGTGCACCTTGCACATGCCGAGCCGCACTGCCTTCCCCCGTTCCCTCCCAGGCCGCTCCGAAATCAGAGTGGCCTGGAAGGTAACTTCCCTTCCCCCTAACCTTTCCTCCCCCTAGCCCTACTCTAACCCCCCCCAAAATTTTTATTTTACCTTTTGCGCCTGCGACACAGCGGCAATGGACGCTCTGTCTGAGTCCTCTGGCCCCGCCTCCGGACCGCCCCTTTTGTAAAGCCCCGGGACTTATGTGCGTTGCCGGGCCTTTTTAAAATAGGCCCGGTGCCCATAACCCTTTTAAAATCCAGCCCACTGTGCGACAAATAAGTGAGTACTTCAAATTTAAAATTTAGAAAAAATTTGCCAGATTTTCTTTCAAAATTGTTGTATTAAGTGACAAAAAACCAACATATAATAACCTTTGGGGAGGCACAGGACCAGCAAGTATGAATGGCTGCTAAGCTGGCTCCAAATAATTTCCATGGGGTCCACACTGCCCAATGCGCTATGAAAAAAAGAGGATTGAGTTAAACTGGAAGGTAGTGAAATAGGCACGTTGAGTTCCAGAAGTAAAGCCCAGCCAACACCAACACTGCCATCTGACAACTCAGTGTCAGTAAGCCACGTAGAGTATAGGTTTTCTGAGCCAAACATTTCCTGGCCTTTATTATTTTCTTTATCCTGGATGCTAAGTGACCTAATGGACCAAAGTTACGATTAAACACCAACAACAGAGGAAGGACATGAAAAACTGAATTTAGAGACTAGGTCAGAACCAAAACATTCCTGAAGTTGTAACCATGAATAAAACTGGGATTTCGGGAGGCGATGATGAGACATGATATCTGCAAAAGGTGGCCAGAAACCAAATACCACAAGAGTGCCATGATTGTCTTCCAGTGCAGACGTTTATCAGCTTTCTTAATGTGAGCATGGTACCAGAGGGAGGCCAATTGGGAATAATTCCATTTGGAGGCAAAAGAAGCCTGCAACTGATCAATTTTAGAAAATGCTCCGATATCAAGCAAAAAGGATGGATGGGTCATACCAGGAAGAGGTTCAAATGGAAAAGAGGAAATTGACCACTGTTCAATATTCAACCATATAGGGGTATCTTGGACATGCAAAAAGTCAGACTTCTGGAGAGGAGAGCACTGAAGCAACGCTTCCCAAAGCATTTGCAGTATGGATAATTGACAGTGAGTGACAGTTTGAGAGAGAGTATCAAAGAAATGAATGCACAAATACTTAAGACCTTCCTTCATGCTTTGAAAAGGATAATCTGCAATGTCCACAATGCAACGCAGTATATTCAATGGCAGTATCTCTCTTATGCCAGTTCACACGATATCCTGAAAAAGCTAAGTAGGTCGCAATGAGGGAAAAGAGATGAGGGATCGAGCTCTCAGGATGCTTAATATATAACAAAACATCATCGGCATAGGTAGAAAGTTTATAGGTATTGGGCCGCAACATCAATGCCCTGAATATCTGGATGCTGACAGATGGCAAGTAATAGGGGCTTCAATGCCAAATTAAAGAGGGAAGGAGACAGAGGGCACCCCTGTCTAGTGCCCCTGTGCAATCCAAAACAAGAAGGAGAGGTGGCTATTAACATATAAGCATGCCAGTGGTAGATGGTAAAGAAGCCAAACCCCTGCAAGAAAGCCAAGCCATTGTAGTGTGTCAAATGCCTTTTTGGCATCAAGAGAGAGAACAATTAACGGTGAATGGTCTGACTTAGCTAATTCTAGTATATGGAGAAATAAACGAGAGTTATTAGAAATGTAACGGTCTTTGATGAAGCCAGATTGACTAAGAAAAGATGACTAAGAAGAACAGCAATCCAAGGGAGATGAGTTGGAAAGCTATGACCATAAATGCTCGTAATTTGGGCAATAAAATTCCGGACCAGCAGGCCTTTTGGAAGCGGACTTGGACACAGCTGCTGTCACAGAGAATTGGTTCACTTAGTCTCATGATTGGGATACAGTGATATCAGGCTATAACTTGCTAAGGAAGGACAGAGAGGAACTGCAAGGAATGTGGGGTAGACGAGAATTATTATGTGCCAGCCTAAAAAAGGATGCTGATGCATCCATTTTTAGTGGAGTGGTTTACAGGCCTCCAACTCAAATGGAAAAATGAGACAGAGATCTGGTTGAAGACATCCAAAAGGTGGGAAAGAAGGGAGAAGTGTTGACTATTGGAGATTTTAATCTGCTGGATGTAGACTGGAGAATCCCTTCTGCAAAATCTACCGGAAGTAGAGAGATAATGGATGACCATCAAGGGGTTCTGTTCAAACAAATGGTAATGGAACCCACGAGGGAGGGAGCTATCGTGACTTAGTGCTCACTAATGGAGATAATGTCTCTAATGTCCAGGTAGGCGCCCACCTCAGCACCAGTGATCATCAAACGGTATGGTTTCATATCGCAAATAGGATTATAGAGATCGTCTATTTTCTTCTGCAGGACCAAAACTTTGGAACACACTACCTGGTCCTTTAAGAATTTTAATAGGAATAAAGAAATTCAAACAAGAATTGAAGACTTGGCTTTTCAAAAAAGCCTATGAACTAACATAAATCTTTTATCTTTACTCTGGTTATAGATTTAAACTCTAATATAAAAAATCAGCAGAACCAGGGGTCATGATTTGAAACTCCAGGGAGGAAGACTCAGAACCAATGTCAGGAAGTATTTCTTCATGGAGAGGGTGGTGGATGCCTGGAATGCCCTGCCGGAGGAGGTGGTGAAGACCAGACTGTGAAGGACTTCAAAGGGGCGTGGGATAAACACTGTGGATCCCTAAAGTCTAGGGGACGTGAATGAAGAGTGGGTGGCTCGCGGGAATGACGGCTACTACCTGGAGATAATACCCTTATTAAATAAACATACACACAGTTAATGCGACTCCAACATTGCTCTAAGCTTCAACGGCAAGAGGAAATGTGGAAAAAAGGATTTGCATTCACAAAAAAGCAGGGAGTAGCTTGCTTGTTACGGCGGTTACTACCCCAAACCAAATAAGCCTGATACTTCACTTTCAATACATATCCAGCATAGCTCTCTGCTTCAACGGCAGGGGAGAAAGACCGATGCTTCACGCACATCCAGCATAGCTCTCTGCTTCAACGGCAGGGGAGAAAGTCCGATGCTTCACTTTCAATACATATCCAGCATAGCTCTCTGCTTCAACGGCAGGGGAGAAAGTCCGATGCTTCACTTTCAATACATATCCAGCATAACTCTCTGCTTCATCGGCAGGGGGAATGAAGAAAAGTGGATCTATATACAGACAATAGCCAACAAGGACTGAATTACATAGTCTGGGTAAACAAATAAGCATGGGTGTAGCTTGCTTATTGCGGTGGTTACTACCCCTAACTAATTAAGCTAGATATTTCACTTAGGTGCAGTTCCAACACTGCTCTCTACATTAATGGTGGGGGTGGAAGGGAAATAGAACCAAAAGGTTACTAAGAGCCAAGACTAACAGAAGTATGAGAAAAAAAAAAAGTACGAAGCTTGCTGGGGCAGACTGGATGGGCCGTTTGGTCTTCTTCTGCCGTCATTTCTATGTTTCTATGTTTCTATATATCATCAGAACCTCTTCCCATCCTTTTTGAACACTTTAACAAAAACTCTTTCCTATTGAATTGTTTTGCATCCTCTAACTAATGTTATTGAACATATTAATATTATAACTGTTACTTAATTATTTCTTCTTTAATGAATATGTAAATCTTATGATATTACACTGTACTTAGATGCAATTTATGTAAAGCATTGTGATCATTCACTGGAACGATGGCATATAAAAAGCAGAAATAAACAAATAAATAAAATATAGAGAGGTCACACAAAAACCCGAGTTTTGAATTTCAAGAATACAGACTTTGTCGAAATGGGGAAATACCTGGAGGTAGAACTAGAAGACTGGGAGAAAATGAGAGGCAGGCCACACTAAAAGAAACAATTACAAAGGCAATGTTACGCCCGTCGGTCGCAGACGGCTGCGACCACTAATGCTCACCTCTTTTTATGCAGCTCTGACATCCATCATTGGGGAAAGTGGCAGCCTCCGCCAGCTACTGCCGACCTCCCTGGTGTTCCCGGGACAGCGAGGGCACTGCCAACCGCCATCTTGCTCATGGGATCACCTAGGCGCACGCGTGCACGGGCCAGTATTAAGCACGTCATGGTGGGAACCTCGGGGGCGTCCCCTCCGGATGACGTCTACACTCTGCTGTACTTAAGCTGCCTGGCAATGCCTATCAACGAGTTAGCAAGGACTTCCCTTATTGCTGAATCAGTTTCTCTCATACGGACTTCCTGTTCCAGTTCCTGCACGTCGGCGTGAGACGCTCTGGGTACCCGCTCCTCGGGGGCCCTTCCTCGTCTCTGGCCATCCGCTCCTCGGAGGGCCTTCTGCCTTGGACTGCGGTCTCTTCCCGTCCCCTGGGACCTCTCCTGGAACTACCACTCTGTGAGTACCTTGACTCCATGGACTTCTACTGATCCAGCTTTATTGTGAGATCCTCTCCGGTATACCCTGCACCTCGGGCCATTACCGTGCCAGCACTAGTAAGGAGCCACCTCGGTGTACCCTGTGCTCAGGTCATTGCCTCGTCATCACTACAGGTCCCTCACCGGTGTCCCCTGGGTCTCGGCCTATACCGTGCCAGCTCTAGTGAGGAGCCACCTCGGTGTACCCTGCGCTGCAGGCCATTGCCACGTCATCACTACAGGTCCCTCACCGGTGTCCCCTGGGTCTCGGCCTATACCGTGCCAGCTCTAGTGAGGAGCCACCTCGGTGTACCCTGCGCTGCAGGCCATTGCCTCGTCATCACTACAGGTCCCTCACCGGTGTCCCCTGGGTCTCGGCCTATACCGTGCCAGCTCTAGTGAGGAGCCACCTCGGTGTACCCTGTGCTCAGGTCATTGCCTCGTCATCACTACAGGTCCCTCACTGGTGTCCCCTGGGTCTCGGCCTATACCGTGCCAGCTCTAGTGAGGAGCCACCTCTGTGTACCCTGCGCTCAGGCCATTGCCTCGTCATCACTACAGGTCCCTCACCGGTGTCCCCTGGGTCTCGGCCTATACCGTGCCAGCTCTAGTGAGGAGCCACCTCGGTGTACCCTGCGCTCAGGCCATTGCCTCATCATCACTACAGGTCCCTCACCGGTGTCCCCTGGGTCTCGGCCTATACCGTGCCAGCTCTAGTGAGGAGCCACCTCGGTGTACCCTGTGCTCAGGTCATTGCCTCGTCATCACTACAGGTCCCTCACTGGTGTCCCCTGGGTCTCGGCCTATACCGTGCCAGCTCTAGTGAGGAGCCACCTCTGTGTACCCTGCGCTCAGGCCATTGCCTCGTCATCACTACAGGTCCCTCACCGGTGTCCCCTGGGTCTCGGCCTATACCGTGCCAGCTCTAGTGAGGAGCCACCTCGGTGTACCCTGCGCTCAGGCCATTGCCTCGTCATCACTACAGGTCCCTCACCGGTGTCCCCTGGGTCTCGGCCTATACCGTGCCAGCTCTAGTGAGGAGCCACCTCTGTGTACCCTGCGCTCAGGCCATTGCCTCGTCATCACTACAGGTCCCTCACCGGTGTCCCCTGGGTCTCGGCCTATACCGTGCCAGCTCTAGTGAGGAGCCACCTCGGTGTACCCTGCGCTCAGGCCATTGCCTCGTCATCACTACAGGTCCCTCACCGGTGTCCCCTGGGTCTCGGCCTATACCGTGCCAGCTCTAGTGAGGAGTCACCTCGGTGTACCCTGTGCTCAGGTCATTGCCACGTCATCGCTACAGAAATCTCTCCGGTGTCCCCTGGGTCTCGGCCTATACCGTGCCAGCTCTAGTGAGGAGCCACCTCTGTGTACCCTGCGCTCAGGCCATTGCCTCGTCATCACTACAGGTCCCTCACCGGCCTGGTCTGGGTGTTTTGGGGCATGGCCAACAGATGTGCGTGTAAATACTTATGCGCCCGGGCATACACCCAGGACATCTGCAGCGTAATTTTACAGATGTGCGTGTAAATACATATGCGCCCGGGCATACACCCAGGACATCTGCAGCGTAATTTTACTTCTGCTATGGAGCAGGTGTAACTATAAAAAAACAAAATTAACAGCCATTTCAGAGGGGTTTGAAGAATCTGGGCTAGGGAGGGGGGGAGGAGTTCAGACTATTAAACCTCTGTTTTCTTCTCCAAGCTGAACAGCCCTAACCTCTTCAGCCTTTCCTCATAGGGGAGCTGTTCCATCCCCTTTATCATCTTGGTCACCCTTCTCTGTACCTTTTCTAATTCTGCTGCATCTTCCCTGAGATGCGGTGACCAGAACTGCACACAATACTCAGGACGAGGTCGCACCATGGAGTGATACAGAGACATTATGATATTCTCTGTTTTATTCTCCATTCCTGTCCTAATAATCCCCAGCATTCTGTTTGTGTATGATATATGAACACAAGATGAGGATGCACCATGGAGTGATACAGAGGCATTATGATATTCTCTGTTTTATTCTCCATTCCTTTCCTAATAATCCCCAGCATTCTGTTTGTGTATGATATATGAACACAAGATGAGGATGCACCATGGAGTGATACAAGGGCATTATGATATTCTCTGTTTTATTCTCCATTCCTTCCCTAATAATCCCCAGCATTCTATTTGTGTATGATATATGAACACAAGATGAGGTCTCACCATGGAGTGATACAGAGGCATTATGATATTCTCTGTTTTATTCTCCATTCCTTTCCTAATAATCCCCAGCATTCTATTTGTGTATGATATATGAACACAAGATGAGGTCTCACCATGGAGTGATACAAGGGCATTATGATATTCTCTGTTTTATTCTCCATTCCTTTCCTAATAATCCCCAGCATTCTGTTTGTGTATGATATATGAACACAAGATGAGGTCACACCATGGAGTGATACAGAGGCAATAGGATATTCTCTGTTTTATTCTCCATTCCTTTCCTAATAATCCCCAGCATTCTGTTTGTGTATGATATATGAACACAAGATGAAGATGCACCATGGAGTGATACAGAGACATTATGATATTCTCTGTTTTATTCTCCATTCCTTTCCTAATAATCCCCAGCATTCTGTTTGTGTATGATATATGAACACAAGATGAGGTCACACCATGGAGTGATACAGAGACATTATGATATTCTCTGTACCTTTTCTAATTCTGCTGCATCTTCCCTGAGATGCGGTGACCAGAACTGCACACAATACTCAGGACGAGGTCGCACCATGGAGTGATACAGAGACATTATGATATTCTCTGTGTTATTATGTTATTAGACCATATACGCTACTAAAGTTGCTTGAAAAAAGGTGAACACACACATACTTTTCAATACACGAATAAGGTTATTTGTTATTTGGTTAAATATTTGGTTAAATATTATTATTACTTTCTATGTTCCTTGTAATAATGTTCAATGGTTGATTGTTATTGTTTCAATGTTCTATGTAAAAAAAACCCCGGTCTAATCTCCCAGACCAGGGCAACCTTCTCGTTACATGTAAACCGGATTGATTTGTATTGCATACAGGAATTCCGGTATATAAAAATTAAAAATAAATAAATAATAAATAAATAAGATGAGGATGCACCATGGAGTGATACAGAGACATTATGATATTCTCTGTTTTATTCTCCATTCCTTTCCTAATAATCCCCAGCATTCTGTTTGTGTATAATATATGAACACAAGATGAGGATGCACCATGGAGTGATTCAGAGACATTATGATATTCTCTGTTTTATTCTCCATTCCTTTCCTAATAATCCCCAGCATTCTGTTTGTGTATAATATATGAACACAAGATGAGGATGCACCATGGAGTGATACAGAGACATTATGATATTCTCTGTTTTATTCTCCATTCCTTTCCTAATAATCCCCAGCATTCTGTTTGTGTATGATATATGAACACAAGATGAGGAAGCACCATGGAGTGATACAGAGACATTATGATATTCTCTGTTTTATTCTCCATTCCTTTCCTAATAATCCCCAGCATTCTGTTTGTGTATGATATATGAACACAAGATGAGGTCGCACCATGGAGTGATACAGAGACATTATGATATTCTCTGTTTTATTCTCCATTCCTTTCCTAATAATCCCCAGCATTCTGTTTGTGTATGATATATGAACACAAGATGAGGTTGCACCATGGAGTGATACAGAGACATTATGATATTCTCTGTTTTATTCTCCATTCCTTTCCTAATAATCCCCAGCATTCTGTTTGTGTATAATATATGAACACAAGATGAGGATGCACCATGGAGTGATACAGAGACATTATGATATTCTCTGTTTTATTCTCCATTCCTTTCCTAATAATCCCCAGCATTCTGTTTGTGTATGATATATGAACACAAGATGAGGAAGCACCATGGAGTGATACAGAGACATTATGATATTCTCTGTTTTATTCTCCATTCCTTTCCTAATAATCCCCAGCATTCTGTTTCTGTATGATATATGAACACAAGATGAGGATGCACCATGGAGTGATACAGAGACATTATGATATTCTCTGTTTTATTCTCCATTCCTTCCCTAATAATCCCCAGCATTCTGTTTGTGTGTGATATATGAACACAAGATGAGGTCGCACCATGGAGTGATACAGAGACATTATGATATTCTCTGTTTTATTCTCCATTCCTTTCCTAATAATCCCCAGCATTCTGTTTGTGTATGATATATGAACACAAGATGAGGATGCACCATGGAGTGATACAGAGACATTATGATATTCTCTGTTTTATTCTCCATTCCTTTCCTAATAATCCCCAGCATTCTGTTTGTGTATGATATATGAACACAAGATGAGGATGCACCATGGAGTGACACAGAGGCATTATGATATTCTCTGTTTTATTCTCCATTCCTTTCCTAATAATCCCCAGCATTCTGTTTGTGTATGATATATGAACACAAGATGAGGTCACACCATGGAGTGATACAGAGACATTATGATATTCTCTGTTTTATTCTCCATTCCTAATAATCCCCAGCATTCTGTTTGTGTATGATATATGAACACAAGATGAGGATGCACCATGGAGTGATACAGAGACATTATGATATTCTCTGTTTTATTCTCCATTCCTTTCCTAATAATCCCCAGCATTCTGTTTGTGTATGATATATGAACACAAGATGAGGATGCACCATGGAGTGACACAGAGGCATTATGATATTCTCTGTTTTATTCTCCATTCCTTTCCTAATAATCCCCAGCATTCTGTTTGTGTATGATATATGAACATAAGATGAGGTCGCACCATGGAGTGATACAGAGACATTATTATATTCTCTGTTTTATTCTCCATTCCTTTCCTAATAATCCCCAGCATTCTGTTTGTGTATGATATATGAACACAAGATGAGGTCGCACCATGGAGTGATACAGAGACATTATGATATTCTCTGTTTTATTCTCCATTCCTTTCCTAATAATCCCCAGCATTCTGTTTGTGTATGATATATGAACACAAGATGAGGTCACACCATGGAGTGATACAGAGACATTATGATATTCTCTGTTTTATTCTCCATTCCTTTCCTAATAATCCCCAGCATTCTGTTTGTGTATGATATATGAACACAAGATGAGGATGCACCATGGAGTGATACAGAGACATTATGATATTCTCTGTACCTTTTCTAATTCTGCTGCATCTTCCCTGAGATGCGATGACCAGAGCTGCACACAATACTCAGGTCGAGGTCGCACCATGGAGCGCTACAGAGGCATTTTACCATTACCTATGCTGCTGAATATCTGTGATAAAGTTGCTAGTTAGCCAAATAAGTCTTATCTGGTCAACTACAACTGAGCAGGTCTAACTTATTTGGTTAACTTAACTGCATAATTTTGAATATCATTACTTATCCAACCGAGCAGGTCCTCCGTGGAAACCTTATATCTGCCTCTTCAATCAGCTGCGGTTGCCTGGTTTCACACGGATAAACATGTGTGTGTGTGTGTGTCTGTGTGTGTGGGGGGGGGGGGGGGGCGGGGCGGGGGAAGTTTATAAAACCCAGCCCTCACACCGAGTTAACAACATAAGAACATAAGAACATGCCATGCTGGGTCAGACCAGAGGTCCATCAAGCCCAGCATCCTGTTTCCAGCAGTGGGCAGTTATTTTTGCTATTCTCCTCTAATTGGGGTGTCCTGACTTTTTAAATATCTATCACTCATTTTTAACTGAATTATTGCTCTCGGCCAAAGCTGCTAGTAAGAAGTGTTTAATTTTGGGCAATTTCAATGTGTCTCCTTTTCGGAACTGGTGTGGCATGGCCTCTTTAGGCGGGTCATAGCCCTATGTTCCCTGGCACATAAGCTGGGACACACCTTTCATCAAGTCTTCGGGTGAGACACCTCGGAGGACTATTTACTCATACAATGTCCTTTTCCTGCCTCTGTGCCCTGTTCTCACTCACTGCCACTTCCTTCTCACACGGAGACACAATCTCATATCCACGTAGAGAACTTGTGTGAGCCCTGGCTACCAATCCTTAGCAGTGTCTTATGCACTAATAGTGAAACAAAGGTCAGCGGGTGGGGTAGATATCGTGCTCCTTCCATGGCCATTATGACTCTTGGCATTTCAGGCATGCACGGTGTCACTGGCATAAGACAGCTACTAATCAGGCGTCTTACTGATTGGCACTGGAGAGTTATAAATCTACTATTGATCTTGCCAAGAAATCCTATTTTCCTCCTGTATTGATTCTGCTGTTTCTCAGCTCCGTGAATGCTTTATCTTCTACTTTTTCTACATGTATGGCTTCTTCTGCTTTACCATTCATGCCTGATGAATTTGCTAATTTTTGCAAACTAAGATTAATAGGATCACTGCTCACATCATATAAAACATATAAAATCTTGACTTGACCTTTCATCTGTTTAAGAAGTTGCCATACTGGGTCAGACCGAGGGTCCATCAAGTCCAGGTTTGGGAGACCTTTGACCTTACTACAATATTTGTTTAAAAAACTTATAGCCTGTTAATTGACAATTCTCAGTGGGTTACAATATTACATCCACAATCGATCAATAAAACAGACTCACTAAAACAAATACAAAAATAAAACAATGCATATATAAAACCTTAATAGCCAAACATGGAAATTTGCATGCCTAGACAGGCTGGATAGCAACCAAACATCACTGAACCAAAGTCATCCAGGCCCTTGGGAAAACATAATCAATAAAACAAAATTACAAATGCAATAGATAAAACAATGCATATATAAAACCTTAATAGCCAAACATGGAAATTTGCATGCCTAGACAGGATGGATAGCAACCAGACATCACTGAACCAACCAGCATGGCTTTACCTAAAGTAAGTCTTGCCTCATGAATCTGCTTCACTTTTTTGAAGGGGTTAATAAACATGTGGATATAGGTGAACTGGTAGATGTAGTGTATTTGGATCCGAAAGTGTAAATAACTGATTCACATCTACCCGTTCTAGACCTCTCATGATTTTAAACACCTCTATCATATCCCCCCTCAGCCGTCTCTTCTCCAAGCAGAACAGCCCTAACCTCTTTAGTCTTTCCTCATAGGGGAGCTGTTCCATCCCCTTTATCATTTTGGTAGCCCTTCTCTGTACCTTCTCCATTGCAATTATATCTCTCGCGACCAGAATTGTACACAGTATTCAAGGTGCGGTCTCACATGGAGCGATACAGAGGCATTATGACATTTTCCGTTCTATTAACCATTCCCTTCCTAATAATTCCCAACATTCTGTTTGCTTTTTTGACTGCCACAGCACACTGAGCTGACGATTTCAATGTGTTATCCACTATGATGCCTAGATCTTTTTCCTGGGTTGTAGCACCTAATATGGAACCTAACATCGTTTAACTACAGCAAGGGTTATTTTTCCCTATATGCATCACTTGCACTTGTCCACATTAAATTTCATCTGCCATTTGGATGCCCAATCTTCCAGTCTTGCAAGGTCCTCCTGTAATGTATCACACTCTGCCTGAGATTTAACTACTCTGAATAATTTTGTATCATCTGCAAATTTGATTACCTCACTCGTCGTATTCCTTTCCAGATCATTTATAAATATATTGAAAAGCACTGGGCCAAGTACAGATCCCTGAGGCACTCCACTGTTTACCCTATTCCACTGAGAAAATTGACCATTTAATCCTACTCTCTGTTTCCTGTCTTTCCATACATTTTAAAAACAGAATTAAAAGAGCATGGGGCCAGACCATTAACAAAATGAAGATCTTAAACCTGACTTTCAAAGTCACTGGGAGCCAGTTCAGACTGGCCAAAACAGGGATGATATGGTCTCGAGGGAAGAACCAGGCACAGGAGAGCATCTGAATTCTGGTCTAGCTATACCACTCTTATTGTACATTGAGAGAGACTGAGAATTAAGGCATTATATTAGTCAAGGGATGACAAAATCAACCCCTGGATGATAGTATGAAATGGCTTCAAGGAACGTAGATGAAGCAATTCAAAGAGAGAATTTTGAACAATGGATGTAATGTGAGGATGTAAAGTGAGTGAAGAATCTAGCAGAACGGCAGGACTCTGAGCTTGTCAGCTGATGGGAATTAACAGGCCATCAACCAAAAGACAAGATGGGACATCCGTGGGAGGAAAAGGAGATAGAAGCAGGATATCTGGTTTTTTAGACATTGAATACAAGCTTATTATCGCTTAGCCAATCCTACATATGAAGTTACAATGAAATACATTTAAAATTAATAAGAGAAAATAGTTTTTTACTCAATGCATAATTAAGCTCTGGGACTCGTTGCCAGAGGATGTGGTAAAAGCTATTAGTATAGCTGCATTTAAAAAAAGGTTTGGACAAGTTCTGGAGCAAAAGTCTATTAAGTAAGGTAGAGTTGTAGAAATCTACTGCATATTCTTGGGATAAGCAGCTTGGAATCTCTCTACCCCTTGGGATCCTGCCAGATACTTGTGGCCTGGATTGGCCACTGTTGGACACAGGATGCTGGGCTTGATGGTCTCTTGGTCTGACCCAGCATGGCATGTGCTTATGTTCTTATGACACATTTCTAAGGTGGTGAAAAACTCATTTTTTAAATTACATGTGGTAAAAAGGTTAAGACCATTATTATTCTTCAACGACTTTAGATCAGTCTTGCAAGCTTTAATTCTTTCCGGCATAGACTATTTAGGTTTACCCGAATCCACCATTAAACCACTTCAAATTATTCAAAATTCTGCAGCGAGACTTCTTACATCCACCCCGATGAGGCAACACATCTCCCCAGTATTAAAAAACTACATTGGTTGCCAGTGAAGTACCGGATAAAATATAAGATTCTTAATCTTATCCATTCATTACTAAACAACATGGATTCTACTTGGCTTTGTTCTGAACTCAGAATATATAAACCTTCTAGGGATCTTAGATCAAAAGGAAAAAATCTTCTGGAAGTCCCTTCAATAAAAAAGGCCATTTTAAATGTCACTAGACAAAGAACATTCTCAGTTGCCGGACCTATACTGTGGAACACCCTGCCAGACCCCTTAAGGCAAATTTATAATAAAAAAGAAATTTAAAAAAAGCCCTAAAAACTCATTTTTTCAATGAAGCTTTCAGTAATTTAGATACTGTTTAGAACCTTGGATAGGTTAGTTGCCTAGCTGTTGAAAACATAATCAAATAAGTTCTGGAAATTGTTTTTGTTTTAGTTTTTCATTTATAATTTAATGTTAAAGTTACACTTATTTTTATTTTATTTTTGTTGGATATTGATCATGATGTTTTAATGTAACTTTTGCTTTTGTTTCTCACTTCTGTTTTATTTCATTTTATTTTATTTCTATAAATTTACGTTATTTTAATTTTTCTTTTGAATATATTGTAAACCGCTTCGGTCATCTCTAGTACTTGGTGAAACGGTATATAAATGTATTAAATAACTAAATAAATAGCTAGAAATTATGGCCAATGCATTCTCAATACTAGAAAAGATGGGGAAGAACTGGATATCATCTGCAAATAATTTACAAGTTACACCTAGATTGGCTAGTTCTTGACAAAGAAGGAATAAATGAACGTTGAACAGTGCTGCTAAAAGAGTGGAACTGTAAGCAAGTTTAGGGGTTCAGGGACCTGTCTGCTACAGGACACTTTCATTTGCCCTCCCACCTTACTTCACAATCCTAAGTCTGGAAAAGACAAAGTGTATTCTCCTCAGAAACAGACTTTTATTTATCAGATTTGGCAGGATACGGCATTTAAAAAATAACAATTCCTATCTCTAACATCCTGGCCACTTAGCACCAGTTTTCCCTAAAGAGTTCTGTCCCATGGGTGGTTACAACATGCCCTAAACCTTAGCCTGCTTAATATATTAGCACTTATGGCTAAGTTACTTACCCCGGTCTAGACTTCAGGCGATCTCTTCTGAAGCAGGTTCTGGCTGGAGAGCTGGAGAATGTGGACAGGCGAGGAGACTTGACTCTGGGATGGGCTCTGGCCGAGCTACAGCTGCCTGGGGCTTGTTTCTGGGTACCTTCTGGTAAGGGCAGAGCTATCAGGCTGCGCTCGGCTCCCCGTCACCTCAGACAGCTCACCATCATCTCTCTTCAGGACGTCTCTTCTCTCTGGTCTCCTGGCCGTGCCTTGTCTTCTCCCTCCTCGATAGCAGGGAGTGCTGGTCTGCTTTGACTCTCCTTTTGCTCTTCCTTTCTGGGTCACTCTCAGGGTTCACCCTTCGATGGGGGGGGGGGTCCTTTGCTCCACTTCTTTTATTTTACCCCTGTCTTGTACTTTCCAGCTGATAAATATGCATAAACTCGTGCACGATCATGTGGTGGGTGGAGGGTCTTTGCCGCATTGCAGGTCTTTTTACCCCCTCCCCATTTTTTTGTGGGAAGAACTGCCACATCTGTATGCCAAGCTGTTATGCCAGAGTGTTTTTCTCTGTCTCAGACTGCACGTCGGCAGCCAGTTCCTTCCTGACCTTCAGGGCATCACTCCCTGAATCAGCTTTCCCTGCCTTCTGCTTCTATCACCACATTAGGTGAGATTACGTAATCTGCTGCTCCGGCTTGTTTTTGCTGCAGTCTGTAGTGAAGAATTCCTCGTTTGAGAGAGCTGATGTCCAGTCTCTCCCTTCCTCAGTCATGGAGCAGGCCTTGGGTTCTCCTTGGTGATCCTGGGATAGGAAGCTGCTTTCTCACATCCTTGATAATATTTCTTCTTCTTTCTCCCTGCTCCAGCCTGGACCTGCACACAAGATCTTGTATCCATTTTATTAAAAGACTAACCCACTGTTTATTTATTTAGTATTTTCCAGAGATCCAAGGCAGAAATGCATAACATATAACATAAAATACATCATAAGCAGGCCTGGATATGGCAATAAGCACCCTAGGCCTGAGGGCAGCTGAAGTGCTGCTGCCTCCCAGCTGTGCTTAATCTCACTCAGCAGAATACAGCGTTCTTCTCTCTGCTTCAGTGCAGAGTGGAGGGGTGAGGCTGGAAGGGACAGAGCAGAGAACACTAGTCTAGTCCATCCCAGACCCTCCCCTTCTGTCTATGCAGGAGTGGAGGGGTGAGGCTGGAAGGGACAGAGCAGAGAACACTAGTCTAGTCCATTCCAGGTCCTCCCCTTCTGTCTATGCAGGACCAGGAGTGGAGGGGTGAGGCTGGAAGGGACAGAGCAGAGAAAAGCTACTCTACTCCACTCCAGGCCCTCCCCTTCTGTCTATGCAGGGAGCAAGAGTGGAGGGGCGAGGAAAGGACAGAGCAGAGAAAAGCTACTCTACTCCATTCCAGGCCTTCTCCTTCTGTCTATGCAGGGAGCAGGAGTGGAGGGGCGAGGAAAGGACAGAGCAGAGAAAAGCTACTCTACTCCATTCCAGGCCTTCTCCTTCTGTCTATGCAGGGAGCAGGAGTGGAGGGGTGAGGAAGGGACAGAGCAGAGAAAAGCTACTCTACTCCATTCCAGGCCTTCTCCTTCTGTCTATGCAGGGAGCAGGAGTGGAGGGGTGAGGAAGGGACAGAGCAGAGAAAAGCTACTCTACTCCATTCCAGGCCCTCTCATTCTGTCTATGCAGGGAGCAGGAGTGGAGGGGTGAGGTTGGGAGAGACAGAGCAGAGAAAAGCTACTCTACTCCATTCCAGGCCCTCTCCTGTCTGCATGGAGCAGGAGTGGAGGGGTGAGGAAGGGACAGAGCAGAGAAAAGCTACTCTACTCCATTCCAGGCCCTCTCATTCTGTCTATGCAGGGAGCAGGAGTGGAGGGGTGAGGTTGGGAGAGACAGAGCAGAGAAAAGCTGCTCTACTGCATTCCAGGCCCTCCCTTTCTGTCTTTGCAGGGAGCAGGACTGGAGGGGTGAGGAAGGTACAGAGCAGAGAAAAATCCTCCATTCTAGGGCCTTCCTTTCTGTCTATGCAGGGAGCAGGAGTGGAGGGGTTACACCAGAGCACAGGCAAGCGAGCAAAGAATAGCTACTCTGCTCCCTATTCCAGCCCTTCTCCTCCTGTCATTCAGGAAGATAAGGGATGGAGGTGAGCCTGGAGCAGATAGAGCAGAGCAAAGAAGGCTGTGCCTTAGATTTCTGCACTGATACCCCTTGTCCAAGAGGGGTTAGGGGGGAGATAGCAGCAACAGTGCCTAGGAGCAGGAAAATCCTAAATCTGTCACCAGTCAGAAATGTATACAAAAACATGGATATTTAGCTGAGGAAAGGATTATTCACATGTGGCTGAATGAGGACCATATTCTATGGAAGTATGAAAGATTTGTGCCAGCATCTAGGGTCATTTTCAAAGAATTACATGGGGTCTAAGTTGTGTAAAATCGGGATACAGGCATGTGAGTAGCAGTTGTGTGGTGTCCTAAGGCCTGACGTGTACATGTAATGGCGGCACCGTCCTGTATGGAATGCTGACTGGCGCACGTATGTATCCCACGTATGTGTGCACTCTTACATCTCTATGTACACTCTGGACATTTATTTCACTTCTTTTTTTTCTTTTTCACACAAGTACGCATGTTGAACACTGAGGCACACGCGTGCATCGTTCAGCTTTGTAAAATATTTGCCTCCCTGCATACATTCAAGGTTGCTACACACGTTGTAAATATTTTGGGGCTGATGCAAAAGAAATGCACGGGAAGCGGGTGCTGAGTGTTCACGCACAGGCACCTCTCCTGGGGGCGCCATGCAATATTTAAATTAGGGTTCGCGCTGCCAGGGAGGCGCTAGGGTGAATTGTGCGCTCCTAGTGCCCCCTTGGTAGCGGGTGTCCAGGAGATGTCGGCTGCCTGCGGGTTAGGAAAACGGATGCTGGATTTATCGGCGTCCTTTTTTCCTAACTGGCGCACAGGATGCTCCTTAACTGAGCGTCCGTTTCCCTAACCTGACCGCCGGCACTTTCTTTTTTTTTTTTTTAACTTTTTGTTCCTCAAACGTAATATCGCCACGATATTAAGTCAGAGGATGTACAGAAAAGCAGTATTTTCTGCTTTTCTGTACATCTTTCTGGGGTGATCAGAAACTAACGCCTGCTCTGAGTGTAAAAATGTGCGAATTGGACGCACATTTTTTTTTTTTTTGCATCATGTGGGGTGACTGACTAATAGCCTCATCAATATGTGTTTGCATGTGATGAGCGCTATTAGCTTCGCGGGGGTTTAGGACACACATTGTGGATGTGCTAATCCCCTTATACCACGAGGGGCTATGGATGTGCGTCCAAAACGTGCGTCCAACCGCAGGTTAAGCAGTGCCCTCAGCTGACCGCGCTGTATTGCATCGGCCCCTTTGTGTTTAAAATATGATCATGGGCTTCTATAAAATAGGCTCAGAACTATGCGTGTTCCCTGTATGTGCGTGTACTTTTGCACAGCTTCCATGCCATAGCTCCCGGACTATTCAAAGTAACCGGCAGCGTGTCCCGTCAGTACCAGCGTTTCAGCAGGCGACCTTCTCTCTGGCATCGCTTTAATTGAGGGTCCTGACAGGTGTGTGACGTTCCACTTGCCCTAGTGAAGGCTCAGACAGATGTGGCTTGGAACCAGTCGTGGAGAGGGCCCAGACAGATGTGACAGAGCACAGGGTATATTGAAGATTTGGGACTTCAGCTTTCCAGGGTCGGGACACTATCTGCACATAAAGAGGTGAATTTTCAGAAGGTTATGCGCCAGCATTTAGGTTGCTATTCTAAAACACACTTATCCACAAAGGGCCTGATTTTCAAAAGCATTTACCTGCTTACAATTGGGTTTTACTGGAGTACATACACTTTACCAGTGTAAATGGGATTTCCAAGATTGCTACAACATAAGCCACAGAATGGTCTGTAAGATTTATGCACACTTAGTGCTCATAGTGCTTTGGAGCTAACTGCTGTGCAGCCTCCCCTCCACCAGGGGACCCTAGTGAGCATACTCTGCAGGCTGGCCAAGCCCCTCCTTCCTGCTTGCACCAACCCTACTTAACCATGGGGAAGATGCAATACAGGTTCCTGTGTAACCCGCAGTCGGACGCGGGTTAAATAGGCGCCAATCCACCCCCTCATGCAATAGCGAGATTAGCGCCTATTTAACACGCGTCCGACACGGAGTGAATGAGAGAGTGCTCATCACATGCAAATGCAAATTACTCATTCACGCCAATGCAAAAAAATAAATGTGAGTCTCAGATGCACGTTTATCGCTCAGATATTAACGCCTGCCTGAAGCATTGAAAAGAAGCACAGAAAAGCAGAAGAAACTGCTGCACTTCTTTTTAAAAGTAAAAAAACAAAAACCAAAAACAACTTCAGCCGGCTGCGTCATGAAAACGGAAGCCGAGTTTATCAGCGTCGGTGTTCATAACTGGCAGACGGCCGGTAACCGCGGGGTCGTCTTAGCAAGGAGGCACAACCCCCTAATTTGCGTATAGCGTGGAGCCCCCCTTGCGGGCGCCATGCTGCATTAAGATAGCGAGCACTGAAAGGTCAGCGCCCGCTTTCTGCGATGTTTATTGCATCGGTCCCCATGTGTCCCTTGATTCAATGCCTCTGCGTCGAGTCTCATTTGGTTACTTGCTCTGGCAACCTTTGTCTTGTGGCTACCAAGGCCTTTCCTGATCTTACTTTGTGGCCTCCAGTCTTGCCTTGCCTTCTCTCAAGGTCTCCGGGCCTTCTGACCTCAGCCTTGCCTTACCTTGTCTTGTGGTCCTCGGGCCTTCTGCTCTTCGCTTGCCTTGTGGCCACCTGGCCTACTTGCTCTATGACCTTCTGGGTTTGTTCCTGACCTCTGGCCTACCCAGGCCTCGCTTAGCTCTGTGGCCTCTCTAGGTCTCCCTGTGTCATGCTCCTCGGAGCCTTCCTCTATTGCTGCCTTCAGGCTTTGTGTTCCATGTTCTGTCTTATTTCTGTCTAACTCTGTTCCTAGTCAAGACGAATTCTAGTTTTACCTGCATGCTGTTCCAGTCTTAACTGCACTCTGTTCCACAGTCCTGAGTTCCAGTTTTACCTGCATGTTTTTTCTGAGTTCAAGTATTACCTGCACTCTATTCCTGAGTTCCACCCTTACCTGCACTCTGATCCAGAGTTAGTTTTACCTGTATGCTGTTCCTGAGTTCACGTATTACCTGCACTCTGTTCCTGAGTTCCACTCTTACCTGCACTATGTTCCCGAGTTCCTGTCTTACCTGCATGCTATTCCTGAGTTCCACTCTTACCTGCACTCTGATCCAGAGTTAGTCTTACCTGTATGCTGTTCCTGAGTTCAAGTATTACCTGCATGCTATTCCTGAGTTCCACTCTTACCTGCATTCTGATCCAGTTCCAGTCTTACCTGCACTCTAATCCAGAGTTAGTCTTACCTGCATGTTGTTCCTGAGTTCAAGTATTATCTGCACTCTGATCCAGAGTTCCTGTCTTACCTGCATGCTATTCCTGAGTTCCTGTTACGGATAGTTCAAGGTAGAACAGCTCACATACCATAGTCCAAGACAGTCCGGGTCCGAGTGGGCAGCAGGCAACCGGAACCAAGGCAACTATCCAGAGACAGGCAGTGGGCAGAGTAGTCTAAGGCAGTCCAGGTCAAGGCAGGCAGCAGGCAGCGTAGTCAAGGCTGTCCTGATCAGGGCAGGCAGCAGGCAGCGTAGTCAAGGCAGTCCGGATCAGGGCAGGCAGCAGGAGTGTAGTCAAGGCAGTCCAGGGCAGGCAGCAGGTAGCGTAGTCAGGCAGTCCGAGTCTAGCAGGCAACAGCAGCAGGAAAAACCGGCAGACAACTTCCCAAAACTACTAGTGGCCGAAGCAGCGAGGAAATGAAAGAGCTCTTTAAATAGCGCATCTTTCCCGCGCTGAACCTTGCTTCTGCCGGCGTCTGACGTCAACAAGGGGCGTGGTCATGCCCCGATTCGCGCGCGCCGCTCTGAGAGAGAAGTCGGCGTCGGGGAGATTCGCCGGTGCCTTCAGGAACTCGCTTGCAGGTAACAGTACCCCCCCTGCAAGACCCTCCTCTCTTCTCTCTAGGTCTAGGCTTCAGAGGAAAACGCTGATGGAATTTCTTGAGCAAACGAGGTGCCTGGATATTATGAGCCGGCTCCCAAGAATTCTCCTCGGGTCCAAAATTTTTCCAGGAAATTAAATATTGTAGTTGCCCCCTACATCTTCTGGAATCCAATATCTCCTTCACCTCGAATTGAGCATCACTCTGTATTATGTGCATATTGGGCTTCCTCCTTCTAGAAGGCCATGAAAAAACTGCAGGTTTAAGCAACGCCACATGGAAGATGTCATGAATCCGCAAAGAGGGTGGCAAACGTAATTTGAAGGTGACTGCATTGATCTGTTTCTCAATAGGGAAAGGCCCAATAAAGCGAGGAGCAAATTTCAAGGAGGGCATTTGCAAACGAAGATTGCGCATACTTAACCAAACGAGGTCTCCTGCCTGAAATCGAGGAGCCGGGCACCTTTTCCTATCGGCTTGGACCTTCATTCTAGAGACATTCTTTAATAATAAGGCTCGTGTCTCTTTCCATAATTTAGTCATAGAGGCGACGGTAGTGTTGACAGCTGGACATGCGTAAGGCATTTCCATAGGTACCGGGAGTCGTGGATGCCTTCCAAAGACAAGAAAAAAAGGAGATTTCCCAGTAGCTTGAGCCTGAAGATTATTGTGACAGATTTCTGCCCAAACCAACAGAGAAGCCCAATTATTTTGTCGCTGGTTAACATAGGATCGAAGAAAGGTTTTCAAAGATTGATTCGTACGTTCCGTAAGTCCAAAATTGTTCAGAGTAGTTAAATCACAAGCAGATTGTGATAAATTGCAGGAAGACCTTGTGAGACTGGAAAATTGGGCATCCAAATGGCAGATGAAATTTAATGTGGATAAGTGCAAGGTGATGCATATAGTGAGGAAAAATAACCCATGCTATAATTACACAATGTTGGGTTCCATATTAGGTGCTACAACCCAAGAAAGAGATCTAGGTGTCATAGTGGATAACACATTGAAATAGTCGGTGCAGTGTGCTGCGGCAGTCAAAAAAGCAAACAGAATGTTGGGAATTATTAGAAAAGGAATGGTGAATAAAACGGAAAATGTCATAATGCCTCTGTATCGCTCCATGGTGAGACCGCACCTTGAATACTGTGTACAATTCTGGTCGCCGCATCTCAAAAAAGATATAATTGCGATGGAGAAGGTACAGAGAAGGGCTACCAAAATGATAAGGGGAATGGAACAGCTCCCCTATGAGGAAAGACTAAAGAGGTTAGGACTTTTCAGCTTGGAGAAGAGACGACTGAGGGGGGATATGATAGAGGTGTTTAAAATCATGAGAGGTCTAGAACGGGTAGATGTGAATCGGTTATTTACTCTTTCGGATAGTAGAAAGACTAGGGGGCACTCCATGAAGTTAGCATGGGGCACATTTAAAACTAATCAGAGAAAGTTCTTTTTTACTCAACGCACAATTAAACTCTGGAATTTGTTGCCAGAGAATGTGGTTAGTGCAGTTAGTATAGCTGTGTTTAAAAAAGGATTGGATAAGTTCTTGGAGGAGAAGTCCATTACCTGCTATTAAGTTCACTTAGAGAATAGCCACTACCATTAGCAATGGTTACATGGAATAGACTTAGTTTTTGGGTACTTGCCAGGTTCTTATGGCCTGGATTGGCCACTGTTGGAAACAGGATGCTGGGCTTGATGGACCCTTGGTCTGACCCAGTATGGCATTTTCTTATGTTCTTATTGGTTTGGGGATGGTAAGCGGAAGAGAACGTAAGCTTAACTTTCAGAAGTTTACACAGTTCCCTCCAAAATTGAGCTGTAAATTGCACCCCTCTATCTGAGACAATACTGAGAGGCAACCCATGGAGGCGAAAAATATGGTGAAGGAATAACCGAGCTAGTTCTGTTGCTGAGGGTAATCCAGGAAGCGGGATGAAATGAGCCATTCTGGAAAAACAGTCTGTCACCACCCATATAACTGTATTCTTGTCAGAAGCCGGCAGATCCGTGATAAAATCTGTGGCAATGTGAGTCCAAGGTTTGGTAGGGACTGGTAATGGTTGTAAAAGACCCAAGGGCTTCCGTCGAGGAGTCTTCTGAGCCGCGCATATAGAGCAGGAGTCTACATAGGCCTTAACATCTTTCCTCCATTGTGGCCACCAATAATAATAATAATACCAAACCTTGGAGAACACATATCACCCATCGTCTGTAACTTATACTGGCTCCCAGTTAAATACAGAATCCTTCACAAATCACTCACCTTAATTCACAAATCCATCCACAATCACCTTCATCTGGACCTCGAATTCCCTCTCAGACTCCATATCTCTAACAGACCGACTAGAGAAGTATACAAAGGAACTCTACAAGCCCCACCAACCAAAGCCACACGCCTCAACTCAACCAAAGACCGATCCTTCTCAACAGCAGGCCCAGCTATTTGGAACAACATCCCCTCAGACCTTAGGCTAGAACCCTGCCTCTTAACATTTAGGAAAAAACTTAAGACCTGGCTTTTCCGCCAAGCCTTCTCAGATCCCCCTGATACACACTAGATGACCGTATAACCTCATGAACAATGGATCTATGTACTACCTTTAAGTACTTAATTAGCTACCCCTGATTCAGCAATTGTTTATACTCTTTGTTTATTGACTTCTTAGGCCTTTCTTTCCAGCTGTCTATGCTTCCAAGTTTTACTATCCTTGTTGAATGTAACTTTGCTCTTCCTGTTCAAACGATTGTTCTTTTGTTACATTTCCCCAATTCGATGTAAACTGATTTGATATGGTCATTTAACCATGAAGGTCGGTATAGAAAAGTGTTAAATAAATAAATAAATAAATAAATAAATAAATAAATAAAGCTAGAGACCAGGTCCTTGGTACGTGATACTCCCGCATGACCAGCTAGTTGGTTATCATGCGCCCAGTGAAGAACTTTTACTCTCAGACATTTAGGGACCACTGTCTTACCAATGGGCACCATAAATGTGGCCGCTATCTGTATCTGTGCTGGGTCTATTATGTAACGGGGAGGATCGGGCATATCGTCCAAATTAAAGCTTCTTGAGAGGGTATCTGCCCGAAGGTTCTTCTGTGCAGGTCAAAAATGGAGATCAAAGTTGAACCTGCTAAAAAAAAAAGGGCCCACCTAGCTTGTCGGGGGTTTAACCATTGAGCTTTTGCAAGATATTCTAAATTTTTATGATCCGTATAGACTGTTACAGTGTGTCGAGCCCCCTCAAGGAGATGACGCCATTCCTCAAAGGCTAATTTTATAGCCAAAAGTTCTCAATCTCCAATGGTATAGTTTTTTTCCACCGCTGAAAACATTTTAGAAAAGAAGGCACATGTCACTAGTCTCCCATCATCCGTTGGTTGTAGCAACACCGCACCAACTCCGACCGCAGAAGTGTCCACTTCTAATATAAAGGGTTTGTTGGAATCGGGGCGCTGCAGACACAGGTCCTTAATGAACTCTTTCTTTAATTTGCGAAAAGCATGAACAGCCTCCTCCGGCCACACCTGGATAGAAGCTCCTTTTTAGTGAGGGCAGTAAGTGGAGCCACCAAAGAAGAAAATTCCGGAATAAATTGTCTATAGTAGTTTGAGAACCCCAGGAATCTTTGTAAGGCTTTTAATCCTCTGGGTTGCTGCCAATCTACAATGGCTTTGAGTTTCTGTGGATCCATGGATAAGCCTTTATTGGAAATAATGTATCCCAAGAATGGTAACTGATTTTTGTGAAAGATACATTTTTCTAATTTGGCATAGAGTTTATGGTCTCTAGGACGTTGAAGAACTTGTCGCACATGCTCCTGGTGTTGTTCCATATTGTTGGAGAAAATTAAGATATCATCTAAATAGACGATGACGTGAGAATACAGAATATCGCGAAATATGTCATTGATCATGGCCTGGAACACGGCAGGAGCATTTCATAGTCCAAAGGGCATTACTCTGTATTCATAATGTCCATCGTGCGTATTAAATGCCATCTTCCATTCGTCTCCGTCCCGAATTCGAATTAAATTATAGGCTCCCCTTAAATCTAACTTCGTAAAGACTTGAGCTCCTTTAATCCGATCGAACAATTCTGAAATAAGAGGGATAGGATATCTGTTCTTCTTGGAAATGTTGTTTAACCCCCAGTAATCAATACAAGGTCTTAAGGACCCATCCTTCTTTTTAACAAAAAAGAATCCCGCTCCAGCTGGTGAGGTAGAAGGTCTTATGAATCCTCGTGCTAAATTTTCCTAAATATATTGGGTTAAAACTGCCGACTCAGGTTCAGATAGAGCATAAATCTTGCCCCTGGGAGGAACTTTTCCAGGGAGGATCTCAATAGCGCAATCGTAGTCTCGATGAGGTGGTAATGTTTCTGCTTGTTGTTGACTGAAAACGTCTTTGAATTCTTCATATGGAGCGGGAATCCCAGAAGAAGTTTGTGTATAATGGATTTAACAATGAGGAATTTGTTGTAGGCAGTTTTGAAAACAAAATGGACTCCAACTGGTTAACAAAAGTGACGCCCAATCTAGCTGGGGTTGGTGTTTACTTAACCACGGTAGACCTAATATTACTTGATTAACCGAGGATGGAAGTACATAGAGTTGAATGCTTTCTTGATGTAGTACTCCAGAATTCATAACAAGAGGTTTGGTAATGTGAGATATGCGAATTCCCAGGGGTTGTCCAGAAACAGAAGTGACGGTTAGGGGAATAAGTAACGGTTCGACAGGAATCTTATGGCTTATTACCAGCTTTCCTGTATGAAATTGCCAGCCGCCCCTGAGTCTATGAACGCCTGGAGATGAATAGATGCATCCTTTACAGGAATGGTTACTGGAATCAACAGTTGGGGAGAGGAAATGACTGGACCCAGGAAGGCCTCTCTCCTACCTGACCTAGGACATCTATTAACAAAATGCCCTGCCCCCGCACAGTACATACAGAGATTCTTCAATCTTTGCCGTTGCCGTTCTTCAAGGGATAATCGGAATCTATCAATCTGCATCGGTTCCTCTGTGTTAGTGGAATCCTCAGCTGGTTGCGCTGCGACAATAGGTTGTTGAAAGGTGGGCGCCAGACGAAATGTCCTGCGAGCAGCAGAGCATTCTTGGGCTCTTTCTTGGAAACGTAAGTCCAGATGAATGGCTAAACGAATTAGTTCTTCCAAAGATTCTGGGGGATCTCTCCCAGCCAGTTCATCCTTTATTCTCTCAGACAGTCCCTGTCGGAAGATGGTGGTGAGACTATCTTCCCCCCAAGCAAGTTCGGCCGCCAAGGTCCGAAATTGAATGGCATACTCTCCTATGGATCGAGATCCTTGTCTAATTTGTAATAAGTCATTAGCTGCAGAAGTGGATCGTCCTGGTTCATCAAAGATGAGACGAAATTCCTTCAGAAATCGGTCTAGACTGTTCAGAATGGAATCGTCTCTTTCCCATAAAGGCGAAGCCCAAGCCATGGCTGGACCTTCCAATAATGACAGAATGAAGGTCACTTTTGTCTTATCTGACGGAAACGAAGACGGCTGAAGTGCAAAGTGCATTCGACACTGGTTAATGAAGCCCCGACATTGTGCTGAGGTTCCGTTAAATCGGGGTGGCGGTGGTAGGCGTATAGGGTTTGAACCAGCGTTGATGGGAGCCGCTGCAGCTGTAGGTACCTGAGCAATAGCATCCATACGAGCTACTAATTGATCCAATACTCCAGTTACTTGATCGAGAACACCCTGGTGTTGCTGTAACTGGGAGGCTAAGCCTGGGATGGCCTGAAGTGCGGTCAAATGGACTGGTTCCATGGCTTACGGATAGATGTGGAACCACAAATACTGATCGCTTACCTTGCCTCGTGGGGTTCGCGTGGTTCAAGGTAGAACAGCCCACAGACCGTAGTCCAAGACAGTCCGGGTCCGAGCGGGCAGCAGGCAACCAGAACCAAGGCAACTATCCAGAGACAGGCAGCGGGCAGAGTAGTCTAAGGCAGTCCGGGTCAAGGCAGGAGGCAGGCAGCGTAGTCAAGGCAGTCCAGATCAGGGCAGGCAGCAGACGGCGTAGTCAAGGCAGTCCGGATCAGGGCAGGCAGCAGGCAGCATAGTCAAGACAGTCCAGATCAGGGCAGGCAGCGTAGTCAAGGCAGTCCAGATCAGGGCAGGCAGCAGGTAGCTTAGTCAGGCAGTCCGGGTCTAGCAGGCAACAGCAGCAGGAAAAACCGGCAGACAACTTCCCAAAACTACTAGTGGCCGAAGCAGTGAGGAAGTGAAAGAGCTCTCTTTAAATAGCGCATCCTTCCCACACTGAACCTCACTTCCGCCGGCGTCTGACATCAACAAGGGGCGTGGTCATGCCCCGATTCGCGCGCACCGCGCTGACAGAGAAGTCAGCGTCGGGGAGATTCGCCGGTGCCTTCAGGAACTCGCTTGCAGGTAACAGTTCCACTCTTACCTGCATGCTGTTGCAGAGATCCACTCTTACCTGCATGCTGTTCCCGAGTTCCACTCTTACCTGTACACTGTTCCTAAGTTCCACTCTTACCTGCATGCTATTCCTGAGTTTCACTCTTTCCTGCACTGTTTCAGATTTCCACTCTTACCTGCACTCTGATCCAGAGTTCCACTCTTACCTGCACTCTATTCCTGAGTTCCCATCTTACCTGCACTCTATTCCTGAGTTCCCATCTTACCTGCATGCTATTCCTGAGTTTCACTCTTTCCTGCACGCTATTGCAGAGATCCACTCTTACCTGCAGTCTTACCTGCATGCTGTTCCTGAGTTCCACTCTTACCTGTACACTGTTCCTAAGTTCCACTCTTACCTGCACTCTGATCCAGAGTTCCCATCTTACTTGCATGCTGTTCCTAAGTTCCACTCTTACCTGCACTAAGTTTCAGATTTCCACTCTTACCTGCACTCTGATCCAGAGTTCCCATCTTACCTGCATGTTATTCTTGAGTTCAAGTATTACCTGCATGTTGTTCCTGAGTTCCAGTCTTACCTGCATTCTGATCCAGTTCCAGTCTTACCTGCACTCTGTTCTAGGGTTCCACTCTTACCTGCATGTTATTCTTGAGTTCAGGTATTACCTGCATGTTGTTCCTGAGTTCCAGTCTTACCTGCACAGTTCTAGGGTTCCACTCTTACCTGCATGTTATTCTTGAGTTCAAGTATTACCTGCATGTTGTTCCTGAGTTCCAGTCTTACCTGCACTCTGTTCTAGGGTTCCACTCTTACCTGCATGTTATTCTTGAGTTCAAGTATTACCTGCATGTTGTTCCTGAGTTCCAGTCTTACCTGCACTCTGTTCTAGGGTTCCACTTTTACCTGCATGTTGTTCCTGAGTTCCAGTCTTACCTGCACTCTGTTCTAGGGTTCCACTGTATCAGTTCAAGCCGTGGTTCCAGCATTGCCTGCATTCCATACCTGACAGTCAAAGTCTTGCTACCGCCTTTCTGGACTGCCCTAGCTTTGCTCCAGCTTCGTCATGCCGACCTGCAGCACTCTGGAGGTGGTGTCCCCTATGCTCCACTCAAACTGGACACCTAGAGGATAACTTTCAAAACTCCTCTGTCCACTCGTTTTTGTGTGTTTATGGGTGCAGGCAAAGTTGCTACTGGTATTTTATAACCATTGTGGAAAGGAGAGAAAATACAAGTACATATGTGCTCATGAATTCTCACACATACCACAAGCCAATTCAGACTTTTCCAGATAAATGCCAAGAAGTAGAATGTAGCCGGATAAGTCCAAAAAGCACTATATAAATGGGCAAGTGGCGCTTTTCGGACTTATCCAGCTATATAAGCCTGCTGCCACTTAGCTGTTGCGGTTCTGGCCGCGAGCACCGCGGCCAGGCCCTTACCTCCGGGCTCCCGGACCTGCTCCCGCTTCCAGAGGCCTACTTTGCAGCCTGGTTGGCGGCGTCCCCGCTGGAGCTGCGCCGCTGCGAGCTCTCCCGTGGATGCCCTGCTCCTAGGTGCGCACGTGTGCGCACGCGCCACTTGGATGCTTTTCTAGGCCATTTCCCGCCAGTGGTGACTCTGCCCAATTCCTGACGTCAGACGCCGCGGCCTTGATAAACCGGCAGCGGCCATCCAGCCTTGGCCTTGCAACGGGTTAGTCTCCTGGTTCCCTGTTGCTCTGTGCCCCGGAGTGACTCGCCTTGCTTCGTCGCTCCGTTCCTGCTACAGAACCTGCCTGGTTCCTGTCTACCTGCTACCGTACCTGCTCGGTTCCCGTCTCCCTGCTACAGAGCCTGCTTGGTCCCTGCTTGCCAGCTACAGAGCCGGTTACCGTTCCTGCCTGGTTCCAGTACCCGGGTTTTGCTACAGTTCCTGCCTGGTTCCAGTACCCGAGTCCTGCTACAGTTCCTGCCTGGTCCCAGAACCCAAGCCCAGTTACAGTACTGATCTACTATCCTAGTCTGGTTCCAGTTGCCTGTCCTGATCCACTACCCGCCTAAGTCCCAGCGGCCGGGCCCCTATGGGCTCCTCCCGAGGGGGCTTCGGCTTCCAAGGGTGAAGTCACCTAAGTCCCAGCAGTTGGGCTCCTACGGGCTCCTCCCGGGGGAGTACCAGCTTCCAGGGTGAAGAGCATCTACGTCCTGCCTGAACATCTGCCTCCCGGCCTGCTCTTCATTAGAGACATTGACCATCTTTCCCAGTCTCCAGCAGTTCAGCCCAAGGGTCCACTAAACAGCGACTCCCACAACAGATTGCAAGGCCATGGACTCGGCGGATGCGCCTGTCCCCTTGGACCTGCCAGGGTTGGCCCAGCAGCTGCACTATCAACAACAATACCTCGAGGTCCTTACCGGTTCGGTAGGGGAGTTGGCGGCCCGATTGGATGCCAGGGCCTTGTCTGTCCCAGACCCAGTACCCAAGGCCCAAGACTCTTCAGTGACACAGCTGCCGGCACCCTCCCGCTACGCTGGTGATTTAAGGACCTGCCGCGGCTTTCTGAACCAATGTTTTGTACGGTTCTCCTTGTTGCCTCGGCAGTTTCCCTCGGATGTGGTGAAAGTGGCGTATATCCTGTCCCTTCTTGATGGGAAAGCCTTAATATGGGCTTCTCCCCTTTGTGAAAACAACGATTCTTCGCTAACGGACTTACAACAGTTCATCACGAACTTCGCCAGGCCTTTGATGAGCCCGCCCGAGTAGCTACTGCTACGTCTGATCTGCTGCGACTTCGTCAGGGGGCTCGCTCCTTGGCAGATTATGCAATGGAGTTTTGGACTTTAGCCCAAGAAGTAGGTTGGCAAGATGGTAGTCCTAGGGCCATCTTCCTGGAAGGCCTCTCCGGACGCATAAAGGATGAAATTGCTGCTTGAGATCTGCCGGAGGACCTCAACGCCATGATTGAGATGGCTGCCCGCATTGACCTCCGCCTGCAACAATGGGCCAAGGAGCAGTGCTCCTCTCGCCATAGTCTGGCTCGTGGACCGAGACCTGTGCCCTCTCTCAAGATTTCTCATCCAGACGCTCCCACCTGCGAACCTATGCAGCTGGGACGGGCCCCGCTCTCTGCTGAAGAAAGGCAACGTCGCCGTTCGTTGAAGTTGTGTTTATATTGTGGTCAGAAGGGCCATTTCTTGGCATGCTGCCAGGAGTGTGTGGAAAACGCCAAAGCCTAGGAGGTCGGGAGGAGCTCCTCCTAGGCTGTGCTACAGCTCCTCAATGTACCGTTCCTGTTACCCTGGAATACCCCGGAGGCTCCTTTGAGATGATGGCGTTCCTGGATTCTGGAGCCGGAGGTAATTTCATCCTGCCGGACTTGGTCTCCCAGTTGCGAATCCCTACGCATAGACGGGAGGTCCCATTATGAATTACTTCTATCCAGGGGACGCTCATTCCAGGACCTGTCCAGATGTCCACGGCATCCATTACTGTCCGCACCGGGGCGATCCATTCGGAGGAGATGGCTTTCCTAGTACTGGATAAGGCTGTCTGCCCCGTGGTGCTAGGCTTGCTGTGGTTGCAGAAGCATTCGCCCACGATTCAGTGGGACACCTTACAGATTGTCAATTGGAGTCCTTTCTGTCTAGCTAATTGTATGAAAGTACCTAAGAGTCCTGCCCTTCCGTTGATGCACTCTGCCTTAGGTCTTTCTGCACCTCATGAGGTAGTTCCGGATGCATCTTCCCAGACTGAGGTGGAAATCGTTCCGCAGCATCGTCCCCCCGAGTTGCCTGTTGGGGCAGGCTCTTTCTTGGTTAGCGAGCAAGACGGCTCGCCGACACCGTGCTTAGACTACCGAGGTTTAAAATTCCATACCAAGCGAGACGTGTACCCGCTCCCATTATTCCCGGAGCTTCTCAATAGGCTCCAGGGAGCGAACATTTTCACAAAATTGGACTTACGTAATGCTCTGCCGGTGTCCCAACACCGTACGAATCAGGTGTTAAACTCTATTTCATACACACACAGGTACTCAGAGACCGCTATTTATTTCATGCACATACACAGGTACTCAGAGACATCTATTTATTTCATACACACACAGAGGTACTCAGAGACATCTATTTATTTCATACACACACAGAGGTACTCAGAGACCTCTATTTATTTCATGCACACACACAGGTACTCAGAGACCTCTATTTATTTCATGCACACACAGAGCTACTCAGAGACCTCTATTTCATACACACACAGAGCTACTCAGAGACCTCTATTTCATACACACACAGGTAGTCAGAGACCTCTATTTTTTTCATGCACACACAGGTAGTCAACAACCTCTATTTATTTCATGCACACACAGAGGTATTAAGAGACGTCTATTTATTTCATGCATACACACAGGTACTCAGACATCTATTTATTTCATGCACATACAGAGGTACTCAGAGACTTCTATTTCAAACACGCACAGAGGTACTCTGAGACCTCTATTTATTTCATGCACACACAGAGAGGTACTCAGAGACCTATTTATTTCATACACACACAGAGGTACTCAGAGACCTGTATTTCAAACACACACAGAGGTACTCAGAGACCTCTATTTCATACACCCACAGGTACTCAGAGACCTCTATTTATTTCATGCACACACTCAGGTACTCAGAGACCTCTATTTCATACACACACAGAGGCACTCAGAGACCTCTATTTATTTCATACACACAGAGCTACATAGAGACCTCTCATTTCATACACACACAGAGGCACTCAGAGACCTCTATTTCATGCACACACACAGGTACTCAGAGACCTCTATTTCATACACCCACAGGTACTCAGAGACCTCTATTTATTTCATGCACACACTCAGGTACTCAGAGACCTCTATTTCATACACACACAGAGGCACTCAGAGACCTCTATTTCATGCACACACACAGGTACTCAGAGACCTCTATTTATTTCATGAACACACACAGGTACTCAGAGACCTCTATTTATTTCATGCACACACAGAAGTACTCAGAGATCTTTATTTCATGCACACACAGAGGTACTCAAAGATCTCTATTTCATGCATACACACAGGTACTAAGAGACCTCTATTTATTTCATGAACACACACAGGTACTCAGAGACCTCTATTTATTTCATGAACACACACAGGTACTCAGAGAGCTCTATTTATTTCATGCACACACAGAAGTACTCAGATATCTTTATTTCATGCACACACACAGGTACTAAGAGACCTCTATTTATTTCATGCACACACAGAGGTACTCAAAGATCTCTATTTATTTCATGCACACACAGAGGTACTCAAAGATCTCTATTTCATGCACACATAGAGGTACTAAGAGACCTCTATTTATTTCATGCACACACAGAGGTACTCGGAGACCTCTATTTATTTCATACACACACAGAGGTACTCTGAGACCTCTATTTCAAACACACAGGGGTTCTCAGAGATCCACAGAAGTACTCAGAGACCTCTATTTCAAACACACAGAGACCTCTATTTCTTCGTAAACAGTTCTTTGTAAACCGTTCCTAAGCTATCAATGTAATCCATTCCTAAGCCATGTTTCTAATATGCAAACCACCAATTTTACCTTGGCAGATGTATTATAGTTAGTTTCTTGTTAACTGTTTGAAGTTATACTGTATAAATAAGCAGCCCATATTTTATTTACTGTTCAGTTAATAGTTTTTTTTATATACCGACCTTCATAGTAAATAACCATATCGGATCGGTTATGTGAACGATATGATATCTCGATCGAATGTCGGTATACAAAAATAAATAAATAAATAGATATTTATTTCATGCACACACTGTTTGAAAATTGACCTGTTAATGTGAGTAAATTGCTTCTGAAAATTGCTCTGATGGTATTTACATTTACATGTGTAACTCCTTTGAAAATTCACCTTCCGATTTGCCAGTTTGTGTAATTTTTCACCTGCTAATTATCTGGCATAAGTGATAATAAACATATTTAATGTATATTATTGAGTGGGAAGCTTGAGTGAATTGCAGGGAATTCTGTTATGAATCGCTGCCCGCGGGTTCCCCTGCGAGCAGGCACTCACCCCATGCTTCTTTCTTCTGCCCGGCGCGGCACGGACGCTGCCGGAGTCGGGCCCTCAACGCGGCTGGAGCCACGGTCTCGCCTTGCTCACGCGGCCTGGAGGCCGCCGATCAAGTCTCCTTTTCACCGCGGTGAGCCGCGGATTTCCCTGCCTCTCTTCGCGGCTGGAAGCCGCCGTCGACATCATCGCATCCTCTGGGGCTGCAGGCCGTAAGCCCCGGGCTGGAGTAGCGGCTGGAGATGCCCTCGAGGCCTCCTGCAGCGGCTGGAGCCGCTGCCATCATCGGGCCTGCTCCTCAGGCTAGCCCTGCTTCTGTACGCGATGACGCTGTGCAGGCCGCTGTCCACGGTCCTGCACAGCTCTGCTTCCTGCTCCCCTTAGGCACTGGCACGTATCTCTCTTCTGTATTTAAAGGGCCAGACACAGGAAGTGTGCTGGCCCCACCTCTGATTGGACTGCCTGCTCCAGCCCTATATAGAGCTGCTCCGTCTCTTCAGTCCGCCTTGCATCGGAGTTACTTCACTCTGGAGGCTCCTGCCTGCCAGAGCTCTGTCAGGTCTTCTTTGTGGAGCTCCTCTTTGTTTCATCTCAAGTCATGTTCGTGCCTGAAGTCCTCGTCCAGGTGTCCTGGTTTCTCGTCTTGATCCTCTGCTTCCTGATGTCCCAGGTTCCTTGGTGTCCTGCCCTTCTTGGTGTTTGCTTCAGCGCTCCTGAGCCTTCTGATACCTGTCAGACCCGACTCCCTCGGATGACGTCTTTCCCGAGCGTGGAGTGGCCTGCAGGTGGACTGGTGTCCTGTGCTCCTGAGCTGTCATGTCTTTGTGGTGCTTCGGGCGACATCTGGCTTCGTCGTCGGAGTCCCACCTCGACTGGATTCTTCCCTGCGCTTGACCCGTTCTCAGCGTGGTCTGTGACCAGCCTCCTCGGGCTGTGTAGGGCGCAATGGGACAGGGTGGTCCGTGACCAGTCCCGCGGATGGACTGTGTAGGGCGCCCTGAGAGACAGTGCCAATGTCCTTCCGCCCAGCTTCTCATCTCGTTTGGACTTCGTCAAGTTCCTCGTCTCGTCTTGGATGCCGTTGCATCAGTCTTGGTATCATGTCTACGTCTTGTTCCTGATGTCGTCTCATCGACCCTGGTCTGGGATGCCGTCGCATCGACCGTTGGTCCATGATGTCCTCGCATCAGCCTTGGTGTCCTGTCCTCAAGTACCTTGGTGTCATGTCTTGTTCCAGCCCTCGTCTCTGATGCCGTCTGCATCAGCCTTGGTATCATGTCTTCGTCTGCGATGTCGTAGCATCGATCTTGGTGTCATGTCTTCATGTCAAGGCCCGTCTGCCTTCGACCTCAGGCCAGGCCTGCTGCTCCATGCCGATCCAAGCGGCAGGTCCAAAAGGGCTCAGAATGGTCGGAGGACCATTCACATTCCAACATCATCCTGTTGTTGGCCTTGGGAGCTTGCAGGCCTGGCAGAGGGTAAGACCGTCAGCCATGGTGGAACATGCCGTCAACCCTCGGTGCGGTCCTGGATCCATCTGGGGTCGGGCTGAGGCCCAAGGGCACACAAAACACCCTGCGTCTAAGAAATTCAGGCTGAAAAACGAGGAGAAGGACTGGACAAACTGGTGGAGTAATTGGTACAACTGGTAATGTTAATTACGCATGCATATCTTTAAAATACTTGTACACATAAATCAGTATTTTTGTAAACAAGTCCTACCTTATTTTCTTGAGTAAAATATACTCACATACATTTTTAAAATGGGTAAGAAAAGTACTTGCATTCAAGGCATAGAGATACTCGTTTTCACAGCATAGCATGGATTTGCGTGAACCATTCGGGTATGAATATGCTGAGGGGGAGAGATACGCACGGATGTAAATCTACATGTGGCCATATTGGTGCATATATTTATTTATTTATTTATTTATTTAGAGTTTTTATATACCGGCAATCATGAAAACATATCTTGCTGGTTTACATCGAACAGGAGTGCATTATAAACAAAAACTAGAACTGTGGTGCGGCCGTGCAGTTATTTTCAAAAGTTTCAACATCTTGGCAGATGAAGACCCATGCCGTCTGCTGTCTCACGTACCACAGACCTTAACCAGTCCTTGGCAATGTCGTACTTTTTCCTTGCTCTTAGAAATTCCCTGTGCTTCTCCTACACTTTCTTGAAATCTGACCATTTTATCTTTACACAACCTTTCTGTGAAAAATATTCCTCCGATTGCTCCGTTCAGCATAAAGCCTAGATCCCCGGGTATTCCCAAATGGGGCTCCACCTCCCACAGGACAGGAGTTCGGCGTAGTTGGAGCTCGTCTGAGACTAAAGGCAGAGCGGCTGCCGTTTCCCTGCAGCTCAAGTGCAGGAAGGGAGCTTTGCTTCCTGAGTTCTGGAGCTCATCAATTAGTTTTCTGCATTTATTGTTTGATTTATTTATTAAAGATTCTTGAGGATCCCAGAAGGGTAAAATAAATACAAAATCAACAAAGGAGTTATGATCATTTCATAAATGTGGGAAAGAATTTTATATTCACAAATAAAATATTAATCCAGAAGAGCTACATTAAATTAACGATAAGGAAATAATGAGTTCCAGCAAAAGTGAGGCATTTGTGAGCCAGACTCCATGGTAACCAGAGCGGCACTCATGACATCACCAATGCTAATTATGTAAAAGTGAGAGGCTTTTATTCAGAAATATATTCCACTTGCAAGTGATGGGATTCACCTGAAGACTGGCTCCCTGAACAAACCTGAATAACAGATATTGTACAAACTAATTGTTCTTTCCAGCTAAAACAAATCTTCCAAATTTTGAGTTAAAACCACAAGAGACAGCCCATACCTAGTTCCAAGCACAGACTCACTGCTCCATCAAGGACACGCCGATAGACACTTATCGTCCAAATGCATACACATGATTCATTCACACTCCCCATCACCCAAATACAAAGCATAATTTATTCATGCAACCCACAGACACGCCCATCATCCAAATAAATAGACATGATTCATTCACGCCACCCTCAGACATGCCATCGCCCAAATAAATAGACATGATTCATTCACACCACCCACAGTTATGCCCATCAACCAAATACATAGACATGATTCATTCATATCACCCACAGACATGCCCATCACCCAAATACATAGACATGATTCATTCACATCACCCACAGATACGCCCTGCATCCAAATACATAGACATGATTCATTCACATCACCCACAGACACACCCATTACCCAAATACATAGACATGATTCATTCACATCACCCACAGACACACCCATCACCCAAATACAAAGCATAATTCATTCACATCACCCACAGTAATGCCTATCATCCAAATACATAGACATGATTAATTCACAACACCTACAGACCCACCCATCTCCCAAATACATAGACATGATTAATTCATTCTCCCCATCACCCAAATACATAGCATGATTCATTCACATTACCCACAGTAATGCCCATCATCCAAATACATAGACATGATTAATTCACAACACCTACAGACCCACCCATCTCCCAAATACATAGACATGATTAATTCATTCTCCCCATCACCCAAATACATAGCATGATTCATTCACAACACCTACAGACCCACCCATCTCCCAAAAACATAGACATGATTCACGCCACCAACAGACACGCCCATCACCCAAATACATAGACATGATTAATTCACAACACCTACAGACCCACCCATCCCCCAAAAACATAGACATGATTCACGCCACCCACAGACACGCCCAGCACCCAGCATTCATCCAGCCTCTCCAGCACCCAGCATTCATCCAGCCACTCCAGCATCCTGCATCCAGCATTCATCCAGCCTCTCCAGCACCCAGCATTCATCCAGCCACTCCAGCATCCTGCATCCAGCATTCATCCAGCCTCTCCAGCACCCAGCATTCATCCAGCCACTCCAACACCCAGCACCCAGCATTCAACATCATTCAACATACAGCTTTCCAACTAGCCCTTCCTGAATCCAGCACCCAGCAGTCAACCAGCCACTCCAACATCCAGCAGTCAGCCAGCCTCTCCAGCAGCCAGCCTCTCCAACATGATCAACATGATGCAAACCTTGTCTATCCCTATCATCCCGCACTCCTCACTCAGTTAATTCACCCTTTCCCAAGATACAATGCTCTAAGAGATCCCTGATCCCCATCATGATCTCCCCTCTAACCCAATTCCTAGGCCTATCCTTAATCTCACTAACCCTACTCAACTCCCAATCTTTATCAAAAAACTCTCACTTGCTCAATGACTACCTACTGGACACTCAACCGGATCTGTGTGCTATAACTGAAACATGGTTAAAAAACACGGACACACCTCTAATCAACCAATTACCTACACATCTTTACGACATTTTCTCCATCCCTAGAACAAAAAAAAGAGGGGGAGGATTACTGCTAGCTGCCAAAAAAGAACTTAGACTAACCCAGCATGCAATTAAAACTTCAACTAAACTTGAAATCGGGCTATTCAAATCCAATCAACTCCAAATCTGCCTCATCTATGCTCCGCCTGGGCTCCTAGACTCCGACCCATCACCCCTCATAGAACTTATAGCCAAACACATCAATACCAACTCACCAGTGATCCTGCTAGGAGACTTCAACATTCATGTGGACTCCCCATCTCCCTCAGCTAACTGCAAAGCCCTCCTCTCCTCCTTCATGGCCATGGGCTTTAAACAAATTATTAACAAACCCACGCACAAAGCAGGACACACACTAGATTTAATATTTACGAATGATCCGATCTCGACCACGGCTCTTCCTACCTGCACCCCCATCCCTTGGTCAGATCACTCAATTATAGAAATGGAAATAGCCATAAAGAATAAACCCACCAACAACATCTCCAAATCCACGATCCAATTTAGAAAAACATGCTCCATGGAAACTCTCAGCAACATGCTCACCAAGGAACTAACTAACCTGGACCTCACAAATGCGGACACCGCCATGAACTCCTGGCTAACCATCACCCACGCAGCAGCTGATAAAATATGCCCCTTGACATCCAAGAATATTAATCCTGCCCGTTCTAACAAAAAACCCTGGTTCTCATCAGAATTAAGAACACTTAAACAAAACCTTCAACATAAAGAATTACAATGGCGGAAGAACCCCACTAATACTGCACGGGCCTCCTACAAAACCACTATGAGCCACTATTCTTCGTACCAAAAGAGACTTCTACGCAAAAAAAATACACCGCTTCATATACGACGCAAAAACACTCTTCTCATATGTTGCCTCACTCACCTCCCCTATTCCGCTTATCATCCCGGAAGAAGAAGCACAAAACAAATCCACCGAGCTGGCAGTCTTCTTCGACAACAAAATAAAAAATCTACTTAGCCCGCTAACATCCTCCAACCCCATTCCTAACCCCATTCACAACTCCCAGCCACCACCGGACCAAAAACACGCCCCTCCAACACACAAACGGTCCCTAGAATCTTTTGATACCACATCATCCCTGGAAATAGAATCTATCATCAAGAAAATGAAGCCTTCATCGCACCCAATAGACCAAATCCTGACCAAACTCCTTCATACAATTCCTAACATCATCGCCAAACCTTTAGCCGACATTATAAACTGTTCTCTGACAAACGGAACAGTCCCAGACACTTTGAAAACAGCCTCTCTGAAACCTTTACTAAAAAAAACCCAACCTGGACCCATCCAATCCCACAAATTTTCGCCCTATCGCTAACTTACCTTTCATAGCCAAGCTAATGGAAAAACTGGTCAATACTAGACTCACAGACTACCTCGAATCCCACAACATCCTAAATCCATCGCAATTCGGTTTCAGGAAACGCAAAAATACAGAAACTCTCCTACTCTCATTAACTGACAACATCCTGTTGGGTCTTGACAAAGGTCAATCATACCTTCTAGCTCTGCTAGACATCTCTGCAGCGTTCGACACAGTGAACCACACAATCCTCATCAACCGTCTCATGGAAATAGGTATCTCAGGTGCTGTACTCCACTGGTTAAAATCCTTTCTAAGCGACAGATACTTCAAAGTAAAAATAACCAACACAGAATCGCACCCGGTAGCTGCCAAACAAGGAGTTCCCCAGGGTTCCTTGCTCTCGCCAACCCTATTCAACATATATCTTCTCCCTCTATGCCAACTCCTAGATAACCTCAACCTCAGATACGTCATCTATGCGGACGACGTGCAGATCCTAATCCCCATCAAGGAACCCGTCTCCGACACACTAAACTACTGGAATAGCTGCCTCCACGCCATTAACCTCCTTCTCACAAGTCTCTGCCTCGTTCTCAATACGTCCAAGACCGAACTGCTAATCATTTCCCCTAATGATAACAACATACTAGCCATCAATAATAACACACCTCTAGTAAATCAAGTGAGAGACCTTGGAGCCTTCCTAGACTCCAGAATGAACTTTAAAAAATTCATCAACACCACCACCAAAGAAGGCTTTTACAAACTACAGGTATTAAAACAACTAAGACCTCTCCTTCACTTTCATGACTACCGTTCTGTCTTTCAAGCCATACTATTCTCAAAGATAGACTACTGTAACGTGCTGTTACTTGGTCTCCCGGCCTCTTCTACCAAACCTCTTCAGATGCTGCAAAATGCCGCAGCCAAGATCCTCACAAACTCCCGCCGCATGGACCACATCACCCCGATTCTAAAAATACTTCACTGGCTACCCATTCGCTACAGAATTCTCTTCAAGACACTTACTATTATCCACAAAACCTGATTTCAAGAATCCTCGCTCCAACTTACCATACCCCTCAAACCACACTCCTCTGCAAGACCCACCAGATCTGCATATAAAGATTCCCTCCAGGTTCCCCCCAAAAAATCCGTTTTCCACAACTCTATTGAAAAACGGGCACTATCTACTGCTGGTCCGCATCACTGGAACTCCCTCCCACCGGATCTCCGCCAGGAACATAGACATATCACGTTCAGAAAAAAATTAAAAACTTGGCTGTTCGCCCAAGCATACCCCTGAAAAGCCTCAGGGTCACCCACACAGTCTTACCCCACGGATGCGTCCATTTCAGCAACGCAAAGGAACTGTTGTCCGAATATTTGCACTATTTTATAACTTGCTTAATTCATACACACTATGTAAATTTGTACATAATTCTTATACTGTAAGCACCCTCTCCTGCTTTTGCCCTTCCCTCCAGTTAGAATTTGTTTAAACTATCTTTCTCTAACAGCCTAGTTCCACAGCCTAGTTCCACATTCCCTGTTATAATGTAACTTTTGTTTTTGTTTGCTCTGTTAATTGGTTCCCCCTTGTTTTATGTAAACCGGTACGATAGGACCTGGTCTTGAGCATCGGTATATTAAAATAATTTAAATAAATAAATAAATAAGGTGGAAATCCTCACGTGTCACCTAGATAGCATTATAGAAAATTCTGGAGAGGAGCCGGCTGTCGTGGTACATGTGGGCACCAACGATGTAGGAAAATGTGGGAGAGAGGTTCTGGAAGCCAAATTTAGGCTCTTAGGTAGAAAGCTGAAATCCAGAACCTCCAGGATGTCATTCTCTGAAATGCTCCCTGTTCCACGCGCAGGTCCCCAGAGGCAGGCAGAGCTCCAGAGTTTCAATGCGTGGATCAGATAATGGTGCAGGGAAGAGGGATTCAGCTTTGTAAGGAACTGGGGAACCTTTGGGGCAAGGGGGAGACTTTTCAGAAAGGATATGCTCCACCTTAACCAGAGTGGAACCAAGCTGCTGGTGCTAACTTTTAAAAAGGAGATAGAGTAGCTTTTAAATTAGAACAAGGGGGAAAGCCGACAGTCGCTCAGCAATGCATGGTTTGGAGAAATGTATCCTTGAAGGATACTAATGAAACAGGAGAGTTAGGGCATCCCAACAGAGAGGTTCCATTAAAAGCAAACATAGTCATAAGAACATAAGAAATTGCTATGCTGGTCAGACCAAGGGTCCATCAAGCCCAGCATCCTGTTTCCAACAGAGGCCAAAACCAGGCCACAAGAACCTGGCAATTACCCAAACACTAAGAAGATCCCATGCTACTGATGCAATTAATAGCAGTGGCTATTCCCTAAGTAAAATTGATTAATAGCCATTAATGGACTTCTCCTCCAAGAACTTATCCAAACCTTTTTTGAACCCAGCTACACTAACTGTACTAACCACATCTTCTGGCAACAAATTCCAGAGCTTTATTGTGCACTGAGTGAAAAAGAATTTTTTCCGATTAGTCTTAAATGTGCTACTTGCTAACTTCATGGAATGCCCCCTAGTCCTTCTATTATCTGAAAGTGTAAATAACCGATTCACATCTATTCATTCAAGACCTCTCATGATCTTAAAGACCTTTATCATATCCCCCCTCAGCCGTCTCTTCTCCAAGCTGAACAGCCCTAACCTCTTTAGTCTTTCCTCATAGGGGAGCTGTTCCATCCCCTTTATCATTTTGGTTGCCCTTCTCTGCACCTTCTCCATCGCAACTATATCTTTTTTGAGATGTGATGACCAGAATTGTACATAGTCCATGTGCCTATATGTAAAAAATCACCTGAGCTAAAGATTTCCAAATTATCCCCAACTGAAAAGCAGGTTGTTAATACAAACAAAACACACTTTGTAATGTCTGTATGCCAATGCCAGAAGTCTAAGAAGTAAGATGGGAGAGTTGAAGTATATAGCAGTAAATGTTGAGATTGACATAATTGGCATCTCTGAGACCTGGTGGAAGGAAGATAACCAATGGGACAGTGCTTTATCAGGGTTCAAATTATATCGCAATGACAGGGAGGATCAACTTCATGGGGGTGTGGCGCTTTGTGTCCGGGAGGGTATAGAGTAGGGGTGTGCATTCGTTTGCAACATATTGGCAATCCACAATGTATAGGGCCATATTCGTTGTATTCGTGGGGTAGCGAAACGTATCGCGATTCCCACAAATACAACGAATCTTCACCGAATTATTCGGCCATCTAAAGGAACGAATTTAAACAAACCCCCCACCCTCCTGACCACACAAGACTTGCCAAAACTTCCTGGTGGTCCAGTGGGGGTCCGGGAGCCATCTACTGAACTCATGCCATCGGCTGCCGGTATTCAAAATGGCGTTGATAGCCCCTGTGACATAGTATCATCTGCAAATAGATACATTTTTCTTCTAATCTCTCTACAATGTCGGTCACGAAGATATTGAACAGATCGGGTTCCAAAACCAATGCTTAAGGCACTCCACTTAGAAGCATTCTCTCATCGGAGCAGGTTCCATTTACCATCACACATTGTTTCCTGTCAGTCAACCAGTGAATTATCAAACAGGGTTTTTTAGATTGCGCGATCTTATCAGCTTAAGAAAACTTCTGCATCCTCCAGAGTTCTGTACCGTAGTGCAGGCATCTATTTTTCCTATCCTTGAGTATAGAGGCTATTGCTGTAATCATCTACCTCACTCAACATTACATCCTTTACAATTATTATTAAATTCAGCTGCATTCTCGTCACTAGTTTGAAATGTTTTGAGCTGATTGAACTACACTGGTATTCTATTTAAGAAAGAGTCAAATTTAAGCTGGGTATGACAATATTCAAACTAATCAACAATCAATCTTGCCTATGGGCAAATGCAATATTAAAATCTTACCAGCCTGCTAGAACCTTGCGTTCATCTCAGCTAGGACTATTGGATGTTCCTTCTCCACGTGTTGCATGCTTGCACACTACCAGATAATGCTTCTTTTTGGTAGACGGCCAAGAATTGTTACGTGCCGGGTGTTTTAGTGTGCCCTTGGGCCTCAGCCCGACCCCAGACAGATCCAGGACCGAACCGAGGGTTGACGGCGTGTTCCAGCATGGCAGACGATCAGACCCTATGCCAGGCTTGCAAGCTCCCAAGACCAACAACATAATGATGTTGGAAGTTGAATGGTCCTCCGACCATTCCGAGCCCTTTCGGAGCCCGCTTAGATCGGCATGGAGCAGCAGGCCTGCCTGAGGACGAGGGCAGACGGGCCTTCACATGAAGACATGACACCAAGATTGATGCAACGGCATCACAGATGAGGGTTGCAGAAATGACACCAGGGTTGTTGCAGACATGACACCAAGGATGATGTGGATGGCATCAGAGATGATAGCTGGAACAAGACATGACACCAAGGCTGATGCGAAGACATCAGGGTCGATGCAACGGCATCAGAAACATGACGAGGAACTTGACAAAGTCAAGACGAGAAGTTGGGCAGAAGGACATTGGCACTGTCTCTCAGGGCGCCCTACTCAGCCCACATTCACGAGCGCACCCGATGGGCTGGTTGCGGACCACCCTGTCCCACTGCACGCCCTACACAGCCTGGGGAGGCTGGTCACGGACCATGCAGGGAAGAATCCAGCCGAGGCAGAACTTAGACGACGGAGCCATAAGTCATCCGGAGCTCTGCAAAGGCTGGCAGGACATGACGGCTCAGGAGCACAGGACACCGGTCCTCCTGCAGGCCACTCCAACTCGGGAAAGACGTCATCTGAGGGACCAAGGCCAACAGGACAGAAGGCTCAAGAGTGCTGAAGACACAGGAGCAAGACACCAAGGAACTTGGGACATCAGGAAGCAGAAGATCAAGACGAGACACCAGGACACCTGGACGGGGACCTCAGTCACGAAGACTTGACTTGACTAAACATGACATGAAGGCAAAATGAAGAGGAGCTCCACGAAAAAGACCTGACAGAGCTCTGGCAGGCAGGAGCCTCCAGAGTGAAGTAACTCCGATGCAAGGCGAAGACTGAAGTGACGGAGCAGCCCTTTATAGGGCTGGAGCAGGAAATCAGTCCTTAGGTGGGGCCAGCAAACTTCCTGTGTCTGGCCCTTTAAATTCTGTAGAGAAGCGCGGCCGTGCGCCTAGAGGAAGGAAGCAGGAACTGTGCAGGACCATGGTGAAGATGAGCACAGTTAATGAATTCAAAAGGTCATGGGACAGACAGTGTGAATTCCCAAAGACATAAAAAAAGGGATGGGAGTAACTTGCACAGAGTGGCAGTTACTTCCCTTAACAGAAACATGGGGGTAACCTAGACAGAGTGGCAGTTACTACCCTTAACAGAAACATGGGGGTAACCTGCACGGAGCGGCAGTTACTACCCTTAACAGAAACATGGGGGTAACCTGCATGGAGCGGCAGTTACTACCCTTAACAGAAACATGGGGGTAACCTGCACGGAGCAGCAGTTACTATCCTTAACAGAAACATGGGGGTAACCTGCACGGAGCGGCAGTTACTACCCTTAACAGAAACATGGGGGTAACCTGCACGGAGCGGCAGTTACTACCCTTAACAGAAACATGGGGGTAACCTGCACGGAGCAGCAGTTACTGCCCTTAACAGAAACATGGGGGTAACCTGCACGGAGCAGCAGTTACTACCCTTAACAGAAACATGGGGATAACCTGCACAGAGCGGCAGTTACTACCCTTAACAGAAACATGAGGGTGACCTGCATGGAACAGCAGTTACTACCCTTAACAGAAACATGGGGGTAACCTGCACAGAGCGGCAGTTACTACCCTTAACAGAAACATGGGGGTAACCTGCACGGAGCAACAGTTACTACCCTTAACAGAAACATGGGGGTAACCTGCACGGAGCAGCAGTTACTGCCCTTAACAGAAACATGGGGGTAACCTGCACGGAGCAGCAGTTACTACCCTTAACAGAAACATGGGGGTAACCTGCACGGAACAGCAGTTACTTCCCTTAACAGAAACATGGGGGTAACCTGCACGAAGCGGCAGTTACTATCCTTAACAGAAACATGGGGGTAACCTGCACAGAGCGGCAGTTACTACCCTTAACAGAAACATGGGGATAACCTGCACGGAACAGCAGTTACTTCCCTTAACAGAAACATGGGGGTAACCTGCACGGAGCAGCAGTTACTGCCCTTAACAGAAACATGGGGGTAACCTGCACAGAGCGGCAGTTACTACCCTTAACAGAAACATGGGGATAACCTGCATGGAACAGCAGTTACTACCCTTAACAGAAACATGGGGGTAACCTGCACGGAGCAGCAGTTACTGCCCTTAACAGAAACATGGGGGTAACCTGCACGGAGCAGCAGTTACTACCCTTAACAGAAACATGGGGGTAACCTGCACAGAGCAGCAGTTACTACCCTTAACAGAAACATGGGGGTAACCTGCATGGAACAGCAGTTACTTCCCTTAACAGAAACATGGGGGTAACCTGCACGAAGCGGCAGTTACTATCCTTAACAGAAACATGGGGGTAACCTGCACGAAGCGGCAGTTACTATCCTTAACAGAAACATGGGGGTAACCTGCACAGAGCGGCAGTTACTACCCTTAACAGAAACATGGGGGTAACCTGCATGGAACAGCAGTTACTACCCTTAATAGAAACATGGGGGTAACCTGCACGGAGCAGCAGTTACTGCCCTTAACAGAAACATGGGGGTAACCTGCATGGAACAGCAGTTACTACCCTTAATAGAAACATGGGGGTATCCTGCAGGGAGCGGCAGTTACTACCCTTAACAGAAACATGGGGGTAACCTGCACGAAGCGGCAGTTACTGCCCTTAACAGAAACATGGGGGTAACATGCATGGAGCGGCAGTTACTGCCCTTAACAGAAACATGGGGTAACCTGCACGGAGCAACAGTTACTACCCTTAACAGAAACATGGGGGTAACCTGCACGGAGCGGCAGTTACTACCATTAGAAGCTTGCTGGATGGGCCATCTGGTCTTTATCAGCCCTCATTACCTTGTTATGTGTAGGTGCAGCTGAATATTTATGTAAAGATAGTGAGGTAAACAAATGTAGAAGCCCAGGTCCCTAACCTGCTGCTGGCCCGCTCCGCTCAGCTCCTGAGCCCCTCACGTGAGTGCGGACTTTCCAGCGGCTGCAATTCCTCTTAACTAAATATGGCTGACTTAGGCAGGTAACTGTCTCTTTAACTTCCTTAGAGGCCCAAGCACATTTAATACAGATGAAGGCTAATTAATATGAATTTCCTGTAATTACTTCGCTTGATGTTACTAATAACAAAGTGGAAACCACAAAATATTGACAAACTGAAATTATGTACAATAATAAGGGAGGCCATTTAAACCCACTAATTAATAAATATCTTTCGTGCTTCCACTGACTTGTTTTTATGTTTTAATGCCTCTTAGCACTGAGCCAGTTAAAGTACTACACATTTTGAAGGCTGACTGGATTTCGGCTCGCTAAGTAATGTAATTAAATGTCAAATTGCTTGTTATTATTTTGTGTAACTGCAAGTTCCATTTACCTTGGTAATGCAGTTTGTCTTTTGTGTCTGTGAGTAAAACTAAAGTGACGCGCAGCTCGAATGGCTCCGCTAGGCAGAGAACTGGGTTGTTTTATCCCCTACCCCAGGAGCTGCTGGAGGCCGACCTCAGATCATGGATCCTAAAGTAAACCTGCAACTTCCAGAAAACAACAAAAAATCTCCAACACAAATTCCAAATCTCTCTATGTAAGCAAGAAGCTGAGCCTGCCCTAGACTACACACACCTTGGCTTGAGAGTTTTACATTGACTAGAAAGACACGATAAGCAAAAGCTCTAATTCTCCTATGTATGCAACAAAGAATATACACACCCAGTATAAGTGCTATTAAAATTATTTAATAACATCATTCAGTCAATCCTCTTATATGGGAATGAGACCTGGGAACCATCATTAACCTGAAAGTGTACAGAATGGGACAGAAATCCAACAATTATCCTGCGTAAGAACATAAGAACGTGCCATGCTGGGTCAGACCAAGGGTCCATCAAGCCCAGCATCCTGTTTCCAACAGTGGCCAATCCAGGCCATAAGAACCTGGCAAGTACCCAAACACTAAGAAGGTCCCATGCTACTGATGCAATTAATAGCAGAGGCTATTCCCTAAGTAAACTTGATTAATAGCCATTAATGGACTTCTCCAAGAACTTATCCAAACCTTTTTTAAACACAGCTACACTAACTGCACTAACCACATCCTCTGGCAACAAATTCCAGAGCTTTATTGTGCGTTGAGTAAAAAAGAACTTTCTCCGATTAGTCTTAAATGTGCTACTTGCTAACTTCATGGAGTGCCCCCTAGTCTTTTTATTATCCGAAAGAGTAAATAACCGATTCACATCTACCCGTTCTAGACCTCTCATGATTTTAAACACCTCTATCATATCCCCCCTCAGTCGTCTCTTCTCCAAGCTGAAAAGTCCTAACCTGTTTAGTCTTTCCTCATAGGGGAGCTGTTCCATTCCCCTTATCATTTTGGTAGCCCTTCTCTGCACCTTCTCCATCGCAATTATATCTTTTTTGAGATGTGGTGACCAGAATTGTACACAGTATTCAAGGTGCGGTCTCACCATGGAGCGATACAGAGGCATTATGACATTTTCCGTTTTATTCACCATTCCCTTCCTAATAATTCCCAGCATTCTGTTTACTTTTTTGACTGCCGCAGCACACTGAACCGACGATTTCAATGTGTTATCCACTATGACACCTAGATCTCTTTCTTGGGTTGTAGCACCTAATATGGAACCCAACATTGTGTAATTATAGCATGGGTTATTTTTCCCTATATGCATCACCTTGCACTTATCCACATTAAATTTCATCTGCCATTTGGATGCCCAATCTTCCAGTCTCACAAGGTCTTCCTGCAATTTATCACAATCTGCTTAATAATCTCTGAATAATTTTGTATCATCTGCAAATTTGATAACCTCACTCGTCGTATTCCTTTCCAGATCATTTATAAATATATTGAACACTAAGGGTCCCAATACAGATCCCTGAGGCACTCCACTGTTTACCCTTTTCCACTGAGAAAATTGTCCATTTAATCCTACTCTCTGTTTCCCGTCTTTTAGCCAGTTTGTAATCCACGAAAGGACATCGCCACCTATCCCATGACTTTTTACTTTTCCTAGAAGCCTCTCCTGAGGAATTTTGTCAAACGCCTTCTGAAAATTCAAGTACACTACATCTACTGGTTCACCTTTATCCACATGTTTATTAACTCCTTCAAAAATGTGAAGCAGATTTGTGAGGCAAGACTTCCCTTGGGTAAAGCCATGCTGACTTTGTTCCATTAAACCATGTCTTTCTATATGTTCTGTGATTCTGATGTTTAGAACACTTTCCACTATTTTTCCATCTGGACTGCGCCTGTAGGATTATATTTTTAAATAATGTCCACACCTGTTGAAGACTTTTAACCTTTGTAGCTGCACCTTTCAGGTTTTTTCTATTTTCCTCATTTTATCAGTTTCCCTTTTGAAAGTTTAGTGTTAGAGCTGCAGATTTACTTATTGTCCCCCTTCCAGTCATTAGTTCAAATTTGATCATGTTATGATCACTATTGCACCTGCAGTTTTGCAAACAGATGCTCCGTGTCCACAGAAACCTCCCTAATAATGGGTGCAGAGCAGAATTATGAGCTTCCCCTTACTACTTCCCCTGCAAAAAATAATAATCAGATTCTGGTGTTATCTCACTAAGAGACAGACAAACTCCCTCCACTGTCAGGCTTTCTGTGAAGTATCACAAACCCCCAGGGAAAAGACACTTGGCACCTTCAGAGCAAACCTGCCATCCAGTACTAATACCTAGAACTCAAACAGCCACAACCTAGCATATGAAAAGATGGTAACAGAAATAGTGCAATGTGCCCTAGATCACCAATACACCTCCTACTGGGAACAGCAAACCATAAACCAGAACAAGCTGACTGCTACAGATCCTTCTCACTAGCAGAGACACCTCAGGCACAAATGCAAAAAACAATCAGACCCTCATCAAATACAGAATCAGTGATCACAGATTAGAAACAGAAAGATGCAGACAAAAAGTGAACTGGAAACCCCAAGAAGCCAGACCCTGTATGCAGTGCAACACCGGAGAAAGAAAAACATAACTGTATTTCCTGCTGCGCTGTGCAAGATGAAGAGATCAGAGCTGCACATCTCCCAAAGCTGAAATTCCCCCAAAAGAAACAGCAGGAAAAACTGTGTAGCATCCGTTGCCCCCACAGTTCTTCCAATGCACCCCATTCCTGAGCTGCTGCACTCCTGAGTCTCTGCTATTCCAGTGCTACTGAGCCCTCCACAGTTCTTCCAATGCACCCCATTCCTGAGCTGCTGCACTCCTGAGACTCTGCTATTCCAGTGCTACTGAGCCCTCCACAGCTCTGCCATTGCACCCCATTCCTGAGCTGCTGCACTCCTGAGTGTCTGCTATTCCAGTGCTACTGAGCCCTCCACAGTTCTTCCAATGCACCCCATTCCTGAGCTGCTGCACTCCTGAGACTCTGCTATTCCAGTGCTACTGAGCCCTCCACAGCTCTGCCATTGCACCTCATTCCTGAGCTGCTGCACTCCTGAGTCTCTGCTATTCCAGTGCTACTGAGCCCTCCACAGCTCTGCCATTGCACCCCATTCCTGAGCTGCTGCACTCCTGCGTCTCTGCTATTCCAGTGCTACTGAGCCCTCCACAGCTCTGCCATTGCACCCCATTCCTGAGCTGCTGCACTCCTGAGACTCTGCTATTCCAGTGCTACTGAGCCCTCCACAGCTCTGCCATTGCACCCCATTCCTGAGCTGCTGCACTCCTGAGTGTCTGCTATTCCAGTGCTACTGAGCCCTCCACAGTTCTTCCAATGCACCCCATTCCTGAGCTGCTGCACTCCTGAGACTCTGCTATTCCAGTGCTACTGAGCCCTCCACAGCTCTGCCATTGCACCTCATTCCTGAGCTGCTGCACTCCTGAGACTCTGCTATTCCAGTGCTACTGAGCTCTCCACAGCTCTGCCATTGCACCCCATTCCTGAGCTGCTGCACTCCTGAGACTCTGCTATTCCAGTGCTACTGAGCCCTCCACAGCTCTGCCATTGCACCCCATTCCTGAGCTGCTGCACTCCTGAGTGTCTGCTATTCCAGTGCTACTGAGCCCTCCACAGTTCTTCCAATGCACCCCATTCCTGAGCTGCTGCACTCCTGAGACTCTGCTATTCCAGTGCTACTGAGCCCTCCACAGCTCTGCCATTGCACCTCATTCCTGAGCTGCTGCACTCCTGAGTCTCTGCTATTCCAGTGCTACTGAGCCCTCCACAGCTCTGCCATTGCACCCCATTCCTGAGCTGCTGCACTCCTGCGTCTCTGCTATTCCAGTGCTACTGAGCCCTCCACAGCTCTGCCATTGCACCCCATTCCTGAGCTGCTGCACTCCTGAGACTCTGCTATTCCAGTGCTACTGAGCCCTCCACAGCTCTGCCATTGCACCCCATTCCTGAGCTGCTGCACTCCTGAGTGTCTGCTATTCCAGTGCTACTGAGCCCTCCACAGTTCTTCCAATGCACCCCATTCCTGAGCTGCTGCACTCCTGAGACTCTGCTATTCCAGTGCTACTGAGCCCTCCACAGCTCTGCCATTGCACCTCATTCCTGAGCTGCTGCACTCCTGAGACTCTGCTATTCCAGTGCTACTGAGCTCTCCACAGCTCTGCCATTGCACCTCATTCCTGAGCTGCTGCACTGCTGAGTCTCTGCTATTCCAGTGCTACTGAGCCCTCCACAGCTCTGCCAATGCACCCCATTCCTGAGCTGCTGCACTCCTGAGTCTCTGCTATTCCAGTGCTACTGAGCCCTCCACAGCTCTGCCATTGCACCCCATTCCTGAGCTGCTGCACTCCTGCGTCTCTGCTATTCCAGTGCTACTGAGCCCTCCACAGCTCTGCCATTGCACCCCATTCCTGAGCTGCTGCACTCCTGCGTCTCTGCTATTCCAGTGCTACTGAGCCCTCCACAGCTCTGTCAATGCACCTCATGTCTGCCCTGCAGCACCCCCTGCTGACCCAGCACTGCACTGCTCACCTGAACAAGACCCAGGGCTCACTTCTGCTACTGAGGAATTGTTTTCTTGGAGTTCGGTAGAAACCTGAAATCTCATTTGATTTGTGAAGCGAGATGGGAGTTTGAATTTTGCTTTTAAGAGGTGAAAACTGATCTGCATTGACTGCATGCATTCCTCCCCCTCTAAGCCCCATGCGTTATTATATATCCAGCAGAAGAGCTTTCCTGCCTCTGTGATCCTGCAGAGCATGATGGACAGTAATGGAATAAAGCTGGGCTGGCAGAGTGTTAATTGCAGCTGTGGTGAGGTCTCCTGTCTGAGTGCCGAGGTGCTGCAGACAGCCTGGCTCGCAGGAGCGGTGGAAGAGAGCCCTCAGCCCCCACCTCTCACAGCTCCCAGTGACCTTCCTGTCAATAAGGGTCTTGCAATCTGCAGGGTGATGCTCGGCCCTGGGTGCGGGGGCTGAAAGACGTCAGCGTGCAGCGTCTGGACTGGGGCTTTCGCATTCGGATATTATTGATCTAGCACTTTCTCTTTAAGCCATGGCTAGGTGGCACTCAGGATCCCTCTCTGGGCTGGAGGGCAGTCTTCTCTGAGGGGGTGCATCTTCCATCTGACCTCAAGTGGCCCTGGCAGCCAGGAAATTCGACTGCAGAGAGGCCTGGTACCCTCCAGTTCCCCACGCAGCACAATATAGCCACAGGGCCAAGCCCAAAACATCACTCTTGATGTACAACGGTAACCCTGAGAAGACAAAGAGCTGCTCCCAGACAATCCAGTGCAATTTGTGTGGATTGACTACTTGGTCCTAGCAATCTTTGCTGATTCTATATTATGTAATATTTTATTGTGTGCCAAGAAGAATTAAGAGGCCTGAAACAAATGTTTGTTTTAATGATGTCCAATTCTTTCCCAATCCTTGATTCTATATGCGCAGCTATAGAACAAAAGCAATAACAGACACACAGACACATGCATGCAGGGATCTGAAGTTCTGATTAACCAGATTTCCTCTACATGCAAATCTCCTCTTGCTGTTTGCTCTGCCCAGCTGTTCCCTGCTTCCTCCTCACATACAGGCCGATCCAATATCAGGCACTCTGGCCAGCGCGCTGTTCTACGCCGTTTGGATGCAAATTTTAGATGCGCTATCCAATACATGCATTGGAGCATCCACAATGCGCGTGCAATAGCACCAATTGCATGCAAATGACATGTTAATGACTATATTAGCTAGTACCCCTGATCCAGTAATGCGCGCCGAAACTAGTGTGTCCATAATGAGCTTTTTTATGTGTAAAATATAGTGCCTGACCTGTACCAGGTTTTAGTGTAGTGGTGTTATTGGTAGCGGACGTATTGGGAAATCTTTTGTGTGATTCCTACTAGGGATGTGCTTTGTTTTTTTCTGCCAGGTCGGGCTACGGGTCGTTTTTACTTTCTAGGCAATTTTTGCAAAAAAAACAAACCAAAAACAACCCAACCCTTCAAATTTAATTAATTGCCATTTTCTAAGATGGCGCCAGCCGTCCATTGCTCCTACCATGTGACAGGGGCCAACCAATGGCACCGGTAGCCCCTGTCACATGGTAAGGGCAAAGGGCCACTGGCGCCATTTTGTTTACTGGCAGCCGACGGCCCGAGAGCGGGAGATCGCTCCCGGGACCTCCGCTGGACCACCAGGGGCTTTAGGCAAGTTTTGGGGGGGTCGGGAGGGTGGGGGGCTGTAGTTAACTAAGTTTGAAGGATTGGGGTAGGTTGGTTTTTTTTTTTAATAAATGTGCCCCTCCCCCCCTGTGCTAACGCGAACAACAAATTTTCTCCAAAGTTTGGGGAAAATCCATCTCAGGATTTGGGTCCTCCGACCCTTGCCGAATTCAACTATTTCTTTGAAATTTTCCAATTCGGCAAAAATGATTGCACATCCCTAATTCCTACTATATCTGCACTTTTTTATCCTTTCTCTTGCATATGAAACAAGAATAAGGAATTCCAGGTGAAGGAAAGCGATTGCTCAGACAAACGAAAGACCAGAGAACCCGGTACCACTACAAAAAGAGGTAAGCAAGAATTGGGAGTTCATTATGGACTTCTGTAAAGGGCTAATAACGGATGTTCAAGGCCTTGGACTTTCTAAGGCGTCCATGCAACCTAGATTATGGATGCCCTTTCCAGACATTTTATTATTTATTTTATTTATTAAGGCTTTTATATACCGAATTTCTTGATACAAATCAAATCAATTCGGTTTACAATGAACTAAGTAGAATATACAATTAACCAATCAACAAGAGATACAGAGCATACAGTTACATTATAACAAGGAAGCCTTAACTTGGAGTAGGAAAATAAAGAAGGGGTGAACGGAGCAATAAATATATAAAGTGCAATAAAAATAGAATAAATACTATATACAGTGGAGGGGGCTAGGAGCCAACCTCTCTTTAATGGATATTAGGCATGAAAAATTTGGAAAAGTTTTGTTTACAGAGATGTGTGGTGAACAATTCTAGATCAGGCAATGGAGTTTGTGGTGGGGAAGGCTTTGCTGAACAGCCATGTCTTTAGTTTCTTTTTAAAAGTTGTTAGACAAGTCTCCAGTCTGAGGTCCGGAGGCATGGCGTTCCACATGGAAGGGCCTGCTGTAGAGAATGACCGGTCTCTGATGTTTGCGTGGTGCACTAATTTGATTGTAGGAACGTGTAAAGATCCCTTGTAAGCATCCCTTAAAGGCCTGGCTGTCGAGTGCAGTCTGAGAGGATGAGACAGATCAAGCGGGGTTTGATGGTGGATATTTTTATGAATGATTGTGAGAGATTTATGGAGGATCCGGAAGTTTACTGGGAGCCAGTGGACATCTTAAGGGCCCAGAAATGGACACTGAAGAGCTCAACCTTTCTGAGGCATCCATGCCTCAGAAAGGGATCCGGAAGTTTACTGGGAGCCAGTGGACATCTTAAGGGCCCAGAAATGGACACCGAAGAGCTCAACCTTTCTGAGGCATCCATGCGACCTAGATTACAGACTCCCATTCCGGACATCTTAAGGACCCACAATGGACGCTGAAGACCAAATTGAAATCTGGGACTCCATGAAGGGAGGCAATGGGCCTGTACATGGACATCTAACCAATTTATGCTGGCTATGGCCTGTTCCTTTATCCTCCCATGAATTAGTGGACAGTAGCTATTCCTACTTCCATGCTATCTTGAATTGCAAAATACTTGCGACTTGATAGGCTAAAGCTGTACTTGATGGACCCTTGGTCGAACCCAGTATGGTATATCTTATGTTCTTTTGTTTTTTGATACAGGCCAGAATCATCCATAGACCATGCCAGAAACATATCATTCACCCATAGACAACTCTCCTTGGGTTGCCCGAGCACAATGTGGTGTGAAGATACCGGCTCAGCTTACGGGCAACTCTAGCCCTTTATGAAGACCTGTACAGTGACCTTGACTCCGTGGCCTATCGCAACCATGCTGTGCCTGGGTTGATGAAACTTCTGGGTGCTTTACATTTTTTCACCACAGGAAGTTTTTAAACTCCAGTTGGTATCATTGCGGGGTTGACTCAGTCCTCGGTCTTGCAGCATTTTGCATAGGTCTTGAAGGCAATGATGAAGCAGATGAAGAAGTACATCGAGTTTCCTGAGGACCCAGATATAACCTCCATCATGCTGAGTGCGATAGGGACCTGGGTATCATTATCCTGGACTAGTTCGCTTACAGACCTCTCGGTTGACAAAAGACAAATTCCGGTGTGGGAAGGGATTGTGTCTCTTCCTCCACAACATCTGCCACATTATTGTCGACTCCATCTGTGGAGAAAGATGAAGAAAGACAAGTTGAAGTTCTTTATATAGTTCTCAATTGTTGCCTACCCAAGAGGCCTAAAGAAAAACATGCAATGCAAACAAGATGGCACTTTCAAAATTCATACCTTCAGTTGCTTCTGTGGTGGTGCCATACAGTGTGGCCACAGCAGCCACGATCTCTGGGTGCACAGTACTCAGGACTAGCTCTTCAATGGGGTTAAAACAATATCATATGGTGGCCTCTTACTAGTCCTGCATGCTGATGCCTCAGTTTTGGTGGGCTTTTCTAACCTCCCTTCTAGTGTCGTGCCATTAGTGCTGGAGTTGTTTGACCTTCCTGTGCTTTACTGAGAAGGAGCTGACATCCAGCGCAATCCTCTCCCAAATCCGTTTCTTCGTAGAAACAGAAGGCTTTGATCTGAAGAGAACTTTGTACTTCTTGCAGAGGACACGCAGCACAGTAGGTCCTTCTCGGCGACCATGAAGCGAGCATCATGGTACGCTTCTTAGGTGCTTGGCTACTGCTAGGGCCTGCCTGCTCTTCCAGATTTCCAGCCTCTCTCGCTACCTGAGAAAAGGTTCATTTTGCAGCCATGACAATCTCTCTCTACTTGTCAGGACTGTGAATGCAAATAAAAACAGCGCATACATCAGTTATTAATAAACAATACATTTCAATTCAAGATAACATGTTGGAATATCAACTGTCCACTGAGTAATGTCAATATAATTTTCCACTAATTAAGTAATGGAAGAAGAGAGAAGCTGAACACATGGCTAGTATTGGCTCCTCCTAGGCCTCCTGCACTCCACTATCAAACCCCTACAAATCCTGCAGAGCTCCATGGCAAGAATCATCACTGACACCCGCAGAAGAGAACATATCACCCCAGTCTTAAAGGACCTACATTGGCTTCCCATCCCCTTCCGTATAAAATACAAAACCCTCACCATTCTCCACAATGTGCTCCATAAAAACAGCCCTGCATTGCTCAATGAAATGCCACGTTTCCGTGCCTCCAATCGCCCATCCAGAGCCACCTTTGCTGGCACCCTCTACACCCCACCTCTCAAAATTGCTCATCTCTCCATCACCAGAGAAAGAGCATTCACCATCGCTGGACCCACCCTATGGAACTCACTCCCCACCTCTCTCCGCCTTGAACCCTCCCTACCCAACTTCAAAAAAGGCATCAAAACATGGCTCTTCCTGCAGGCCTATCCGGATACCAATCAAACCTAATCTCACTTGCTCCCACCATACTCCCGCCATTCTGCGTCTTGCTACACCACCCTCCAACCAATGGGGCGGATTTTAAGAGCCCTGCTCACGTAAATCCGCCCGGATTTACGTGAGCAGGGCTTGCGCGCCAGTGCGCCTATTTTACATAGGCCTGCCGGCGCGCGCAGAGCCCCGGGACTCGCGTAAGTCCCGGGGTTTTCCGAGGGGGGCGTGTCGGGGGCGTGTCGGGGGCTGGGCCGATCGGCGCGACGTTTTCGGGGCGTGATGGCGGCGTTTCGGGGCGGGCCCGGGGGCGTGGTTTCGGCCCTGGGCGGTCCGGGGGCGTGGCCACGCCCTCCGGAACCGCCCCCGGGTTGCGTCTAGGCGCGCCAGCAGCCTGCTGGCGCGTGGGGATTTACTTCTCCCTCTGGGAGGCGTAAATCCCCCAACAAAGGTAGGGGGGGGGGTTAGGTAGAGGAAGGGAGGGGAAGGTGAGGGGAGGGCGTTAGCGAATTCCCTCCGAAGCCGCTCCGATTTCGGAGCGGCCTCGGAGGGAACGGAGGTAGGCTGCGCGGCTTGGCGCGCGCCGGCTACACGAAATCGGTAGCCTTGCGCACGCCGATCCAGGATTTTAGTAGATACGCGCGGCTCCGCACGTATCTACTAAAATCCAGCGTACTTTTGTTTGCGCCTGATGCGCCTACAAAAGTACGCGAGGGCGCCCTGTATGAAAATCTACCCCAATATGTATTGTATGGAAATACTGATTATGTAATTTTTTGAAACGTTTTAATTATGTTAATACTGTTACTCCAGTTCCTATTCACTTTTCTCACTCTTTCCTACCTCTGCTTTTCATACTCTTCATGCTTTTGCTTTCTCCCTACCCCCTCTCTCCTTTTTCCTCCTCTGCTCCCCTTCCCCCTTCCCTGTTTTTTGTAATTTCTGTTTCCTTTCTCCATGAGTTGATTGTAAACCGGTATGATGTGTCCTACGAATATCGGTATATTAAAAGATAATAAAATAAATAAATAAATAAATAAATAGTATTAACAGATACCAATATATTCAGTTATGGTAAGAACAAAGAAGCAGGGCACATGGATAGCAGGAACAGCTGCCAAAAAATGCAGTTAATGAAAGGAGCAGGACTTCGGTGATTGACTTCAGGTGCGTAATGGGCAGCCAAGTGTTGGATATCTAGGAAAGGAACAGAGCGTCGGAGTACAAATCATGGACGTGCTGCTTCTTTCTTGGACGTCCATGATTCTGACCATTCGTTACAGGCCTGCACTCTGCCGCCCAAGTCATGAGCATCCAGGAAAGGATCAGAGTGATACAGTACAAATCATGGATGTGCTGCTTCTTTCTCCACATAAATACCTCTTACCTGTTCAAAATGAAGCAATGCCAGTGTTGATCTCAATCTTGATAGTCCAGCAATATCAATATCCAATATGAATGGCAGACATCAGTTCACACCAGCCTGTATGTAATACAGATCCAGTTTGAACTGAATACAAAAAGACTGTCATACTTCCAGCAGCGATTTATATTCCTGCCAGGTAGGATTATGATGCACAGCATGACGGCACATTGAGGGAGCAATGATAAATTTGAAAATGAATAAATTGGAAATATATTGGAAATTCTTATTCCGTCTGATAGATGTATGCCCTTTTGACAGAACTTTGGCGTGTCCACTAGCTGCACACGCGATACTGTATGGACGTCTGATACAATGAAAAAAGTAGTGTTATGGACATTCTTTTTTGACCTTTGCACACTTTTTTGGCGCTGTTGTGATTTGTGTCTCATTTGAATACTTTATCGCGCACCCAGGAGAGGTGGCTGTACACGTGTTGAAACAGCAGGTGCCCAAAAGAGATGCACATTTTTAGCGTATCTGTATTGGATGAGCCTGATAGACTGGATGAAGTAACAGCCCCTCACATTTTCTGTGGCTTCTGCCTATTAAAGGACCTCAAATTCACCACATATGCAATTTTATAGTAATACTTAACCATGGAAAAGACATGCCCCTGTGTACCTGGAATAACATTAAAGTACTGAGTTCTTGTTAGGATTCTGTTATGTCAGAAGGGGTGTGAACCCTGGGCCGAAGTGAGAGGTGGTAACGCCCACGAGGAGGAGACCCGTGAACCTCACTGTCGGGAGGCTAGGTCTCAGCAGAGGAAGGCACAGAATGAATGGAGCCTTTATTAAAGAGATAGAAGCACTACCCATGGAGCGGGGATGCCAGAGAGAGAGTCCACACAGGCCCTGAGGTTCAGGGTTGATGAAATGGGTAGTGCCCAGAGGGAATACCTCCGCAGCTACGGTAGTAGTCCGTGAAGCGAGTATACTGGCGAGGTCTCCTGTAGAGATGGTAGTGGCCCGCGGAGGATAGTAAACCTGCAGAGTAGAAAATGCAGATGAAGCCCTCAGAAGAGGTGACAGCGATCCATAGAGAGAGCAGCACAGTTGAGGCCCTTGGTGGAGGTGGTAATGGCTCGCAGCGCGGGGTAGACCAGTGAGGGTCCTCGGTCAGTCTGGTAGAGGTCCAGGAGGCAGGGTGCACCTGTGAGGTCCTCAATAGCGTTGTTAAGATCCATGGAGCAGGCACTTCTGATGGAGCTCTCTGTAGTGATGGTAATGGCCTGCAGCATGGGGTACACCCGATAGGCACTTGGTAAGTAGAAAGTGATCCACAGAGCGGAGTACTCACATGGAATGAATTGGTTCCAGGAAGCCCCGGAGAACGGAGCAGATGGAGTTCCAGGCATCAGGTCCTCTGAGGAGCAGATAGCCAGGACGAGAGAGAGGCCCCTGAGGAGAGGGTACCTGAGACGTCCACATCAGAACTGGAATGCAGGGTCCTCAGGAAGCGAGGCGGAAATAGCAAGGATGAGACTCTTTGCCAAATCATCTTTGGAGAGGGCCAGCAGGTTTAAATATCCACAGATCCTGATGTCATCTGGAGGGGACGCCCCCGAGGATCCTGCCATGACATGGATAAGACCGGCCTGTGTGTGCCGTGCGCACCTAGAGGGATAAGATGGCGGTTGGCATCGTCCGTGCCGACCCGGGAGGCCTGGAAGCGGTGGGTAGGTCGTCGGTAGCTAGAGGATGCTTCCATACTACCCAATGGAGTTAGGGAGGTGAAGAAAGAGGTGAGCAGAAGTGGTTGCTTCCGTCTGTGACTGACGAGCGTAACAGTTCTGAGTATTGGAGCAGGCTCACTGCAGAGTCCTCCTGCCAGCAGTTCATCGACAGAACTTGAGCTGCAATGAGCCTGCATGGCTGTGCATGGCCATCTTTGTGCTGCATTTCTGTCATCTCTATGGAACGATTTAAATGGGGGTTTTACCGGTGTGTATAAGGGGGGGGGGGGGGGGGGATGTGTTAAGCGTGAAATCAGATCTTTAACCTTCTCACCTATGGCCCCTCAGAGAGACCGCAAACATGTGCTAAGACCCCTATTAGGAGATGGAGAATTGTGCGCAGTGCTTCAAGATTTACAATGCTCAGGCCTCTTCATCTTGGGGGCCCAATGTCAGCATTTCAGAAGCTCCAAGTTATTTAACTTCCATCTTGGAGAATAGGAAACGCCACTGGCGTCCAACTGAATGGAGAGCTAAGTATGAAGCAATCATCTTACTCCATAAATCACTGGGAAAAACTGAATTGCCATGGATTAGTGCTTCCATATTTATTTTATTTATGAACATTTGATATTCTAATTTTTGCAGGGTTTGGTCTCAAAGTGGATTACAGAACTCTGACTCCCAAAAATAGATAACTACAGTAAACTAAATGACTAATGAGGGGGAATATGATTGAGGGGGATATGATAGAGGTCTTTAAGATCATGAGAGGTCTAGAACGGGTAGATGTGAATCGGTTATTTACACTTTCGGATAATAGAAGGACTAGGGGGCATTCCATGAAGTTAGCATGGGGCACATTTAAGACTAATCAAAGAAAGTTCTTTTTCACTCAACGCACAATAAAGCTCTGGAATTTGTTGCCAGAGGATGTGGTTAGTGCAGTTAGTGTAGCTGGGTTCAAAAAAGGTTTGGATAAGTTCTTGGAGGAGAAGTCCATTAATGGCTATTAATCAATTTTACTTAGGGATTAGCCACTGTTATTAATTGCATCAGTAGCATGGGATCTTCTTAGTGTTTGGGTAATTGCCAGGTTCTTGTGGCCTAGTTTTGGCCTCTGTTGGAAACAGGATGCTGGGCTTGATGGACCCTTGGTCTGACCCAGCATGGCAAGTTCTTATGTTCATATGTTCTAATGGTTTTGGTGTTGGTTAGTCTAAGTCTGTATAAGATGTTATGTTAAATATTTTTATTGTTTTAATGTATGATTGTATCCCACTGAGCATAATTATAGTACTATTACTATGAGCAGAATATAAATGTTTTTAATAAATAAATAAAAATTAAATCGTGCAGGGGTAACCGATACAAGGTTAAGAACAGTATTTTGTTCTAAGGTTATAAGAAATAGTAGTAAGGTTATAAGAAAGTAGTAAGGTTATAATAATAGTTATAAAGTTATATAAATATATAATAGTTATATATATAATATATATAATAAATATATAATATAAATATATAATAGTTATAAAGTTATATAAAGTTATATAAAGGTTATATATAATAGTAGTAAGGTTATAAGAAATAGTAATTTGCTCTAAGGTTACATTGTAATGGTTTTCTACTTTTATTTTCTATGTACATTGTTTTTATTGTTTTATTGTATCACCCACCTGAGTTTTTTGTAAACCGGCATGATGTGCTGCACGAATGTCGGTAAATAAAAGTTAATAAATAAATAAATAAATAAATAAACATAAGAACATGCCATACTGGGTCAGACCAAGGGTCCATCAAGCCCAGCATCCTGTTTCCAACAGTGGCCAAACCAGGCCATAAGAACCTGGCAAGTACCCAAAAACTAAGTCTATCCCATGCTACTGATGCTAGAAATTGCAGTGGCTATTTTCTAAGTCAACTTAATTAATAGCAGGTAATGGACTTCTCCTCCAAGAACTTATCCAAACCTTTTTTAAACCCAGCTACACTAACTGCACTAATCACATCCCCTGGCAACAAATTCCAGAGTTTAATTATGCGTTGAGTGAAAAAGTACTTTCTCTGATTAGTTTTAAATGTGCCCCATGCTAACTTCATGGAATACCCCCTAGTCCTATTATCCGCAAGAGTAAATAACCGATTCACTTTTACCCATTCTAGACCTCTCATGATTTTAAAGACCTCTATCATATCCCCCCTCAGCCATCTCTTCTCTAACCTGTTTAGTCTTTCCTCACAGAGGAACTATTCCATCCCCTTTATCATTTTGGTCACCCCTCTCTGTACCTTCTCCATCGCAACTCTATCTTTTTTGAGATGCAGCGACCAGAATTGTACACAGTATTCAAGGTGCGGTCTCACCATGGAGCGATACAGAGGCATTATTACATTTTCCGTTTTATTAACCATTCCCTTCCTAATAATTCCTAACTAGAGATGTGAATCGGAACCGGTATCGGTTCGGATTCCGGTTCCGATTCACATTGTGAAATTTTTATCTTGCAGTCCAATTGGGTTTTTTTTATCGGCTGTGCCCGAGCCGATAACCAAAAAATACAGCCGACTCTTTAAAATGAGTTTGTTAGTATTCCCCCACCCTCCGGACCCCCCCCCCCCCAAATTTTTAAATACCTGGTGGTCCAGCGGGGGTCCCGGGAGCATTCTCCCACGCTCAGGCCGTCGGCTGCCAGTAAACAAAATGGCACTGATGGCCTTTGCCCTTAGCATGTGACAGGGTATCCGTGCCATTGGCCAGTTCCTGTCACATGGTAGGAGCAATGGACGGCCGGCGCCATCTTTAAAAATGGCGCCGGCCATCCAGTGCACCTACCATGGGACAGGGGCCGACCAATGGCACCAATAGCCCCTGTCACATGGTAAGAGCAAAGGGCCATTGGCGCCATTTTGATTAGTGGCAGCCGACAGCCCGAGCATGGGAGAATGCTCCCGGGACCCCCGCTGGACCACCAGGTATTTAAAAAAATTTTTTGGGGGGGGTCCAGAGGGTGGGGGATACTAAAAAACTCATTATACTTATATTTTACTATCTAATCTTCATTTCCCTTCTCATTCCAAGTTATTGTTTTCCCTTGTTTTATGTAACTGCTTTTCTGCACTTTTGTTAAATGGTAAAGTTTCACCCCTGTTTCTTGTGAACCAGCATGATGGGACCACCGTCTTGAATGTTGGTATATAAAAAACTTAAATAAATAAATAAAAAATTTTAAAGGATCAGGTTGTGTTTTTAGGTTGTGTCCTTTCTTCCCGCCCTCCCCCCCATAACGATAAGAAAACCCACTAAATTAATCGTGGGGTTTCCTATCGCTATCGGGGCCCCCCCGATATCTGACGATAATCGTCAGATAAACGATTCACATCCCTATTCCTAACATTCTGTTTGCTTTTTTGATTGCCGCAGCACACTGAATCGATTTCAACATGTTATCCACTATGACTCCTAGATCTCTTTCCTGGGTTGTAGCACCTAATATGGAACCCAACATTGTGTAACTATAGCAAGGGTTATTTTTCCCTATATGCATCACCTTGCACTTATCCACATTAAATTTCATCTGCCATTTGGATGCCCAATCTTCCAGTCTCACAAGGTTTTCCTGCAATTTTTAACTACTCTGAATAATTTGTTATTATCTGCAAATTTGATTACCTCACTTGCCGCATTCCTTTCCAAATCATTTATAAATATATTGAAAAGCACGGGTCCCAGTAGTGACTGAAGTAGTAGTATAGTTGCTGGATCTAGCGGAAGTACATAAAAGCTGATTCTTTAGAGATGTGGGCTTCCATAGTGAAATTAGGATCAAGCTGGACCCCTAGGTTTTGTAAAGAGTCTTTGAGCTGGAGGGGGTGCCTAATAGGGAGGGAGTGGACTGTAGGGGGTGACCTCGTCAACTTAACCAGAGGAGTTCAGATTTGGAGGAGATAAATTTGAGTTTATGGTCGTTGAGCCATTGGGCTACTGCTGTCAGGCACTTGTTGAGACTGGCAATGTGAAAGGACTAGTCCGATCCAAGTTTAATGCAAAGTTGGATGTCATCTGCATATTGGTAAGATACCAGAACTCAAAAGCACCAAAACATTCTGGGGAATTGATGATAAACTAACAAATCAACAAATCAATGCCCCATCAATGTCTTTATCTCACATTCAAAGTACACTTATGTATGCGCAAAACAATGAGTTGTGTGTTAATCCAAATGATTTCACGAAGGGCTGCGGAGTCTCTGAATGACTCCTATAGCCCAAATGTTTGACACAACTTTTTTTTAGAAAGACAGAGGAAGGGTTTCATATATATGAGTATTAAACCCCCATGGGTGAACTCTTTTCGTGCATAATCATTAACCAAACCTCCTCCATCCGTTTTTGTCAATATATCATATACACCATAGGTGAAAACTGCATGTATTTTTCTTCTTTTTAGATTTATGTTATGTGCAAAAAATTGTTAAAAAAGCATGCTTTAAATGTCCCGACTTATCTGGTATAGTTGAAAAACCCGACGCAGCCATGTTTCTGGTCCACAAAAGGACCTTTCTTCAGGGGATATTCTCCTGTTATAATCAGTCGGTGTACCAAGATAGCTAAAGGTACTCCCAAAGTATTATATATAATTACATCAAGGCGCCCTTAGCGCTCTTCCGCCATTGAATATATCATATACACCTATGGTGTATATGATATATTGATATATTGATAAAAATGTTGGATGGAGGAGGTTTGGTTAATGATTATGCACGAAAAGAGTTCACCCATGGGGGTTTAATACTCATATATATGAAACCCTTCCTCTGTCTTTCTAAAAAATGTTTTGTCAAACATTTGGGCTATAGGAGTCATTCAGAGACTCCGCAGCCCTTAGTGAAATCATTTGGATTAACACACAACTCATTGTTTTGAGCATACATAAGTGTACTTTGAATATGAGATAAAAGACATTGATGGGGCATTGATTTGTTGATTTGTTAATCTGCATATTGGTGACATTCAATGTTGAAAGTTAGAATCAGGTCGCAGATAGGATGGATACAGATGTTGAAGAAAACTGGAGAAAGAACAGAGTCCTGAGGACAGATACTCCACAAATGAGGTTTTTAGGAGTGGACTGTTTATTGGCTCACATGACAGATTGAGTTCTGGGTTCAAGGTAAATTTCGAAAAATCTGAATTATTAAATATAAACCTAACCCACACAGATGTCCAAAACATAACCCAGTCTTTTCCTTTTCGGTGGGCCAAAAAGTCACTCAAATACTTGGGAATTCATATTAATGCTAACTTAAATGAGCTCTACAATCTTAATTATGTTCCTTTATCGAGAACCATAGACAAGGATTTAGATAAATGGCATGTGTTCATTCACATGGCTAGGGCACATAGCCATAGTTAAAATCAACGTCTTATCCCAGTATTTATACTTGTTCACCACTTTACCCATATTACTACCACCTGCCTTTCTGCGGAAAACACAAAAGACAATTTTTTATTTCATCTGATGCCACCGGCAACCTAGGGTGGTCAGGGGCATTTTATATCAGGATAAAAGACAAGGAGGACTAGGAATGCCGGACTTACAAGTATATTATGCTGCTGCCCAAATCAAAGCCGTAGTTGACATGGCTAGGGTGCATACCGCCAAGCAATGGGTCACTGCTGACCAATTTATGATCGGGGTAATGCCTATAGGAGCACTTCCATGGCAACCCTGACAAACATGGCAACACTCAAACTGTATTCCATGGTCGTTAAAAATTATTTTGACGACTTGGGATAAGTGGAAGAGGAAGATAGTGGGGAGTCACTCTTATTACTACCACATGCATTTGTATCACAATAACAAATTTGCTATTGGCTACCAATCCGAGACTTTTCAGGCATGGCAACTAACGGCCATCACCACTATTGGTAACCTCTTCCAAGGAGGTGATATAATGACAATGAGTCAGTTAATGGACAAATATACACTACAGTCGACTAGCTTCCTAGCATATGCGCAAGTTAGGCATTTTATTCAAGAGATTAGTGGTCAACAAGTTACGAGGGTCCCGGACCCTTTTTGAGAATATGTGCCTTACAGCTGACATACTAACCAAAGGAGTTTCAAAATTATACCGTTTGCTAAATGTAGCCGATAATTCCAGCTTTAGCATATATCAAGGTGGGAAACGGATCTGGGAGAGCCAATTTCTCTTGTTATGGGAAGCCATTTTCCAGAGAGTAAGTGCTCTGTCTCGGCACGATTGCAGGAAAATAGCTATAAATTGCTATACCGATGGCACTTAGATCCTGAAAAACTACATAAGATTTTCTCTACAATGTCCCCCACGTGTTGAGAGGATGTGGCACTAATGGCTCCTTCTTTCATATTTGGTGGGAATGTATAAAGATTTCCCCCTTCTGGCAAACTATCACACAGTGGATAAATCAACTATTCCAGGTGTCCCTACCACTGACTCCAATGTCAGTCTTACTAAATGCCCTATAGAAGATTTAAATAAATGCCAACAGAAGTTATGTATGTATATTGTGATAGCATCTCGCACTGTAATTGCCCAGCATTGGAAATCTGCAGATGTGCCAACCCTGCGGGAAGTGGAGGCCAAACTACAGACCCATCGTCAACTAGATTATCTGACAGCGATACAACGTGACCGGGTGGCCTTCCATCTCAAGGTATGGCAACCACTTTGCGGATGAGATTATGAAGGTCTCGGCACTATAGCCCAAATGTTATCTTCAGTAGGTTCCCCTTTATACTTTCTGGGGAATCCCGGGGCAAAGGTATCTTATGAAGTGGGTGGAGGGCGATAGGATTTGAAGTGCCTCTCAGGATGCATATTTTAAAGGCGCATTTGATTTTTGTGACTGTATGAGCAAGATGAAACCAATATGCTTCATTAGGACACGGGAATGCAGTGCACAGCGTACATTACGAGGGTCACTAGTTCACATTTGCTTCAGTAACACTTGAGTAAGATTCTTTTATTTGTGCCCTGGTCTTTATGTGGCAGCAGAAAAGGGGAAGAGTCAAAATAGCAGGCATGCTTTTGGAAATATAATATGGGCCAGATTTTCAAAAGGTTACGCATGCTGCCGGGCCTATTTTAAAAAGGCCCGGCAGCATGCGTAAAGCCCCGGGACGCGCGTAAGTCCCGGGGCTTGCAAAAAGGGGAGGGGGCGGGGCATGGGCGGTCTGGGGGCGGGGTCAGCAGCTCCTGGCACAGTGGCCATTTGCTGCTGTGTCAGAGATCGCGTGCCGGCAATCAGCTGGCGCAAGCAACTTGCACCTGACCGGAGGCAGATGCAAAAGGTAAAACAAAAATTTGGGGGTGGTTAGAGTAGGGCAGGGGGAGAAAGGTTAGGGGAAGGGGTGGGAAGGAAGCAGGGGAAGGTTGCGCGGCTCGGCGTGCACCCCCTTGCGCGCACCGACCCCTGATTTTATAACTTGCGCGCGGTGTACATGTGCGAGTGCCGGGTAGCGCACTCACATGTACACCGCGCCCAACCTTTTAAAATCTACCCCACAATGTGTAATGGGTTTCTCCTGCCCTTTACACGCCCACAGGAATGCCTCCATGTTTTCTGCGGCTAAACGCACAGCTAATCCCATTTCAGGAGGGAGGTCATCACTCAGCTCACCTCCCCTGAGAAAATGCTTTCAACTAGGATAATCGGGAATGAGTGAACAAAACCTTAAGGTAAGTAAAACATTATACAAGTATAAAAATGGAAAAAAAGGGCAACATTTGGAAAATTATGTGCACTAATGCTCATAGTATGGGAAATAAAGTCCCGGATCGAGAGGCAGTCATGGCAGAAAGTGACCTGCATGTAGCGGCTTTCACTGAGACCTGCTACATGGGAAACCATGACTGGGATATAGTTATACCCAGCTACAATCTATTCAGGAAGGACGGGCGAGTAAGAAAGGCAGGAGCAGTGCAATAGAATTGCAGGGGTTATGAGGTAAAGAGGAGGCACTGTGGAGGCAAGAGGAATCCGATTTTTGGATTGCAGCACAGTTATATTTTGATATCAAGTTTGTTGGAAATTGTATTCTTGCATTAGTTACTACACCTCTTCTTTTTCATCTTTTAGTAATATAAGTGACTGCTTCACTGATGTTCACAACACCAAGTATTTCAATACTGAAGCAGTTAAGATTTTAGATAAAATTTAGCTGGATAAAGGAGAGGGTTCTGGAGAAGCTCTGGAGCTGGGTAACATTTTCTAGCTAAAGTAACCAATTCTCACTAATAACTGCCTAATTTAGCTGGAAAACTTGAGGCCCCTGTGGGAGACAGAGCGAGCAATGTTTCCCAGGCTGGAGGTACAAAACACACTGACTCCAGCCTTTTGAAATGCAAATAAAACTTTTATTCAGGTTCCCGGCACTTCATGAATATAAGGACTGCCTACGTTTGCAGGCCTCAGTAACATTCAGGCTTTGCAGATGGCCCTGCTTCTGGACAGGGCACCTCATAACCTCATGGATAGGGCAGAAGCTTTATAGGAGCTGCCTTCCTCCCAGAGGCACGGGGCCCCCTGACTCACTCATTCTGCCGGGTTGGTCCCACCCTCCTGAATCTCCCCTGCCTCACAGGCTCCCGCCCATAGAGATTTCTCCCTCTGCAGGATGTTTCATTTTTTCATTTCATTTAATACATTTATTAATCGCCTAACACTGCAAGGCCTAGGCAATATACATAAAACATACCTAATAATAATAAAACAAAACATAAATAATACACATTTAAATAAGGGAAGTATATCTGCTGAATATATCTGGGCTATATTTAGCTGGATAACTTTAGGTGCGTATAATCAGTGGGACGTATATCTGCTGAATATATCTGGGCTATCTTTAGCTGGATAACTTTAGGTGTGTATAATCAGTGGGACGTATATCTGCTGAATATATCTGAGCTATCTTTAGCTGGATAACCTTAGGTGTGTATAATCAGTGGGACGTATATCTGCTGAATATATCTGGGCTATCTTTAGCTGGATAACTTTAGGTGTGTATAATCAGTGGGACGTATATCTGCTGAATATATCTGGGCTATCTTTACCTGGATAACTTTAGGTGCGTATAATCAGTGGGACGTATATCTGCTGAATATATCTGGGCTATCTTTAGCTGGATAACCTTAGGTGTGTATAATCAGTGGGACGTATATCTGCTGAATATATCTGGGCTATCTTTAGCTGGATAACCTTAGGTGTGTATAATCAGTGGAACGTATATCTGCTGAATATATCTGGGCTATCTTTAGCTGGATAACTTTAGGTGTGTATAATCAGTGGGACGTATATCTGCTGAATATATCTGGGCTATCTTTACCTGGATAACTTTAGGTGTGATTAATCAGTGGGACGTAAATCTGCTGAATATATCTGGGCTATCTTTAGCTGGATAACTTTAGGTGCGTATAATCAGTGGGACGTATATCTGCTGAATATATCTGGGCTATCTTTAGCTGGATAACCTTAGGTGCGTATAATCAGTGGGACGTATATCTGCTGAATATATCTGAGCTATCTTTAGCTGGAAAACCTTAGGTGCGTATAATCAGTGGGACGTATATCTGCTGAATATATCTGGGCTATCTTTAGCTGGATAACTTTAGGTGTGTATAATCAGTGGGACGTATATCTGCTGAATATATCTGAGCTATCTTTAGCTGGATAACCTTAGGTGCGTATAATCAGTGGGACTTATATCTGCTGAATATATCTGGGCTATCTTTAGCTGGATAACTTTAGGTGTGTATAATCAGTGGGACGTATATCTGCTGAATATATCTGGGCTATCTTTACCTGGATAACTTTAGGTGTGTATAATCATAGAAACATAGAAACATAGAAACATAGAAATGACGGCAGAAGAAGACCAAACGGCCCATCCAGTCTGCCCAGCAAGCTACGCAGTTTATCCATTTTTTTTTTTTTATCTTCCCCCCCACCTCTTTTTTTTCTCCCCCTCCCCCGTCACTATTGGCTTCCAGCACCCTCCGGCCCCAATTCCCTTCCACCCCTCCACCAATGCAGAGAGCAGTGCCGTATCCGCATCCCAATGAACATCCAGTTCAATCAGGGGTAGCAACTGCCACAATAAACGGCCACACCCCTGCCCCATACTCTTACCCACCTCTGTTTTGCTTGTTTGTTTTTTGTTTTTTGTTTTTTTGTTTTTGTTTTTTTGTTTTTTGTTTTTTTGGAGATGGCAGCCCTCCAACCTTCCGCTCCATGAAGGTGGAACACAAACCACTGGCATCCCGCTCCGTGAATGCCTCTGTGGCTACTGCCGCTCCGTGCAGTATTTTGCTGCCTGAAGGTGGAACAACTACTTGCCACTGGCATCCCGCTCCGTGAATGCCTCTGTGGCTACTGCCGCTCCGTGCAGTGTTTTACCACCTCCTCTATATTTATGCCTACTAGACTTGATGGATCCACAGTGTTTATCCCACGCCCCTTTGAAGTCTTTCACAGTTTTAGACTTCACCACTTCCTCCGGAAGGGCATTCCAGGCATCCACCACCCTCTCCGTGAAGAAATACTTCCTGACATTGGTTCTTAGTCTTCCTCCCTGGAGCCTCAGCTCGTGACCTCTGGTTCTGCTGATTTTTTTCCGTCTGAAAAGGTTTGTCGTTGTCTTTGGATCATTAAAGTTTTTCAAGTATCTGAAAGTCTGAATCATATCACCCCTGCTCCTCCTTTCCTCCAGGGTGTACATATTTAGATTCTTCAATCTCTCCTCGTACGTCATCCGATGAAGATCCTCCACCTTCTTGGTTGCCCTTCTCTGTACCGCTTCCATCTTGTCTTTGTTTCTTTGTAGATACGGTCTCCAGAACTGAACACAGTACTCCAGGTGAGGCCTCACCAAGGACCTGTACAAGGGAATAATCACTTCCCTTTTCTTACTCGATATTCCTCTCTCTATGCAGCCCAGCATTCTTCTGGCTTTTGCTATCGCCTTGTCACATTGTTTCGCAGACTTCATATCATTAGACACTATCACCCCAAGGTCCCTCTCCTGCTCCGTGCACATCAGCCTTTCCCCCCCCATCGAATACAGTTCATTTGGATTTCCACTCCCCATATGCATGACTTTGCACTTCTTGGCATTGAATCTCAGCTGCCATATCTTCGACCACTCTTCCAGTTTCCTTAAATCCCGTCTCATTCTCTCCACTCCTTCCGGCGTGTCCACTCTGTTGCAGATCTTAGTGTCATCCGCAAAAAGACAAACCTTACCTTCTATCCCGTCCGCAATGTCGCTCACAAAGATCAGTGGGATGTGTATCTGCTGAATATATCTGGGCTATCTTTAGCTGGATAACTTTAGGTGTGTATAATCAGTGGGACGTATATCTGCTGAATATATCTGGGCTATCTTTACCTGGATAACTTTAGGTGTGTATAATCAGTGGGACGTATATCTGCTGAATATATCTGGGCTATCTTTAGCTGGATAACTTTAGGTGCGTATAATCAGTGGAACGTATATCTGCTGAATATATCTGGGCTATCTTTAGCTGGATAACTTTAGGTGCGTATAATCAGTGGGACATATATCTGCTGAATATATCTGGGCTATCTTTACCTGGATAACTTTAGGTGCGTATAATCAGTGGGATGTGTATCTGCTGAATATATCTGAGCTATCTTTAGCTGGATAACCTTAGGTGCGTACATTCAGTGGTATGTTCTTCTTCTGAATATAATTGGGCTATCTTTAGCTGGATAACTTGTGCACTTGCTAGCTTACTGAATGTGGACCTCATGTAGTTTATGAATGCTAACTTTTTTTCCTTATTTTCAGCCACTTCATTTCATAAGAAAAACGTTTGTTGCCCTTATAATATTTTGATGCCTCCTTGACTTCCTTCCTTTGTAACAACATTACTTTTCCTGAAGTCCAGGACTCCAGCGGTCAGTGAATCAGCACAGACTTTGTGAAAAGGATAGAAGGTAAAGTTTGTCTATTTGCGGATGACACTAAGATCTGCAATGGAGTGGACACACCTGATGGAGTAGAGAGATTGAAAATTGATGTAAGAAAGCTGGAAGAGTGGTTGAAGAATTGCAGCTGGGATTCAATGCCAAGAAGTGCAGAGTCCTGCATCTGGGGTGCGGCAATCCAAAAGAGCTGTATTTGATTGGGGGAGAGGGGTGAAAGACTGATGTACACAGGCATCTCGGGGTCATGGTGTCTGGGGATCTGAAGACGGCGAAGCAATGTGACAAGGTGACAGCTAAAGCCAGAAAAATGCTGGGCTGCATAGAGAGAGGAAGAACCAGTAAGAGAAAGGAGGTGATGATCCCTTGTACCGGTCCTTGGTGAGGCCTCACCTGGAGTACTGTGTTCAGTTCTGGAGATCGCATCTGAAAAGCGACAGAGACAGGATGCAGGCGGTCCAGAGAAGGGCGACCAAAATGATAGTGGATCTCCATCAAATGACTTACGAGGAGAGACTGAAGGATGTGAATATGTGCACCCTGGAGGAGAGGAGGTGCAGGGGCGATATGATACAGACCTTCAGATTAAAATATTTCAGTTAAGATGCATAAACTTCAAACCTTTTTTGTCAGAAAGTAAACAATAGAATTAGGGGTCACAAAAGAAGACTCCAGGGAGGAAGACTCAGAACCAATGTCAGGAAATATTTCTTCACGGAGAGGGGGGTGGATACCTGGAAGGCCCTTCCAGAGGAGGTGGTGAAGACAAAAACAATGAAAGATTTCAAAGGGGTGTGGGATAAACCCTGTGGATCCTAAAGGCTCGAGGATGGAAATGAAGAAATGAGCAAACAATGATGAAGCAACTACCTCTCCTGAATTAATCACAAAACAAAGGAGAGAGGAGACTCAACTCACTCAATACATCTGACAAATAATTTGTCAAAGGATTTTTATACAACAATTAATTACCCAACAAATGACAATATCATCAAGATTGTTGCTAAGTAAGGTTGAACATTCAAAAATTTAAAAATGTATATGGTTATAGAATTGGTTTGAATAAAGGTATTTGGTGGGTGGACAAATGACAATAAATGATTATAAAAAGGAAGCTCTGTAAGCTGATAACAGCCTGTGGCCCATTGCGTGGCGAGAGGCTGCAGATTATACTACTTGAGCAACAATCTTGATGATATTGTCATTTGTTGGGTAATTAATTGTTGTATAAAAATCCTTTGACAAATTATTTCTCAGATGTATTGAGTGAGTTGAGTCTCCTCTCTCTTTTGTTTGGAATGAAGAAATGAGTGCATGGGGGTAACTGGGGGTAACCTGCACAGAGCAGCAGTTACTTCCCTTAACAGAAGGCATGGGATTACTACCCTTAACCAATAAGCCTTGATGCTTTGACGCAAAGCTGTAAGTTAAATAAAAGTACTCATCTCTTGTTTGACAGGTGGACCCCATCTCTGCTCAGCAATCTTTGAAACATCATCTCATAGCTGAGACAGCCAAAACGCTCTCCACATCTCACCTTTCTGGCAGCCGATGGCCCGAGTGCAGGAGATTGCTCCTGGACCCCCGCTGGACCACCAGAGGCTTTTGGCAAGTCTTGGGGGACCCTCCTGACCCCCACAAGACTTTCCAAAAGTCCAGCGGGGGTCCGGGAGCGACCTCCTGCACTCAAACCGTCGGCTGCCAGTATTCAAAATGGCGCCGATAGCCTTTGCCCTTACTATGTCACAGAGGCTACCGGTGCCATTGGTCAGCCCCTGTCACATGGTAGGAGCACAAGATGGTGCCGGCCATCCAGTGCTTCTACCATGTGACAGGGTCCGGCCAATGGCACGGATACCCTGTCACATGGTAAGGGCAAAGGGCCATCGGCGCCATTTTGATTAGTGGCAGCCGATGGCCCGGGAGTGGGAGATCGCTCCAGGGACCCCCACTGGACCACCAGGTACCTGCAAAAAGTTTTTGAGGGGGTTGGGAGGGTGGGGGAAGCTAAGGGATTAGTTTTAAAGGGTCGGGGTGGGTTTAGGGGTTATTTTTGTGTGCCGTTTTTCCCGCCCTCCCCCAAAATGATAAGAGAACCCCCACAATCAATATCGTGGGGTTTTCCTATTGTTTTGGGGGAGCCCCCGATTTCTGACGATTTTGAAAATATCGTCCGATATTTTACACTTAACTTGACAATAGGGATGTGAATCGTTTATTTGACGATTGAAAGTATCGTCCGATATTTTCAATATCATCAGATATCGGGGGGTCCCCGATAGCAATAGGAAACCCCATGATTAATTTAGTGGGTTTTCTTATAGTTGGGGGGAGGGGGGGCAGGAAGAAGGGACACAACCTAAAAACACAACCTGACCCTTTAAAATGAGTTTGTTAGTATCCCCCCACCCTCTGGACCCCCCCAAAATTTTTAAATACCTGGTGGTCCAGCAGGGGTCCCGGGAGCATTCTCCCTCGCTCGGGCTGCCACTAATCAAAATGGCGCCGATGGCCCTTTGCTCTTACCATGTGAAGGAGCCATTGGTCGGCCCCTGTCACATGGTAGGTGCACTGGATGGCCCGCGCCATTTTTAAAGATGGCGCCGGCCATGTGACAGGGACCGGCCAATGGTACGGATACCCTGTCACATGCTAAGGGCAAAGGGCCATCGGCACCAATTTGTTTACTGGCAGCCGACAGCCCGAGCGAGGGAGAATGCTCCCGGGACCCCCGCTGGACCACCAGGGTGGGGGGATACTAACAAACTCATTTTAAAGAGTCGGCTGTATTTTTTGGTTATCGGCTTGGGCGCAGCCGATAAAAAAAAAACCACCGATCGGACTGCAAGATAAAAATGTTATGATGTGAATCTGAACCAGAATCTGAACCAATACCAGTTCCAATTCACATCTCTAGTCTTTAAGTTCATGAGAGATCTTGAATGAGTAGATGTGAATCGGTTATTTACTCTTTCAGATAATAGAAAGACTAGGGGGCACTCCATGAAGTTAGCATGGGCCACATTTAAAACTAATCGGAGAAAGTTCTTTTTTACTCAATGCACAATTAAACTCTGGAATTTGTTGCCAGAGGATGTGGTTAGTGCAGTTAGTATAGCTGTGTTTAAAAAAGGATTGGATAAGTTCTTGGAGGAGAAGTCCATTACCTGCTATTAAGTTCACTTAGAGAATAGCCACTGCCATTAGCAATGGTAACATGGAATAGACTTAGTTTTTGGGTACTTGCCAGGTTCTTATGGCCTGGATTGGCCACTGTTGGAAACAGGATGCTGGGCTTGATGGACCCTTGGTCTGACCCAGTATGGCAATTTCTTATGTTCTTATGGATATTGAACCCATTAAAAAGTGAAACAATAGAAATAGGAGAAATGCGTAGTTCTGAGCTCGACTGATACTGAGGGAAACGTTTCTCTCATGTGATAATAGCAGAGAGCCTCTGCATCTGGAGAGATGGATATCACTTTAGTCGTGGCGTAATGATGTCATCACTCTCTTTGCAATGACAGCATTAAGGGCTTTTCATGTGCCGGGAAGTGAGAGCGTGAAGGTGAGGTTCAAACAGGTACAGCTCTGCGCAAATCTCCAATGGGCTTTGCAAATAATATTATCGAGTTTACTTGTGCTAAGTGAGACGTTATTAGCCAGGGGTATCATCTCTTTCTCTTCAGTAGCTCGTAGCCTCCTGCAAGGTCTCTTATCCTCCTTGAACTCACATTTGTAACCATTAGCGCGGTGTCACTTTTCACCCTCCTCTTCCATTGCCCTCCCCAGGCCTGCTCTTCTGCCTGAGGAGCTGCCCAGCCAGGGTCCTCCAGACTGGAGACTTCAGGGAAATCTGAGCCCAGCCACTATCCCACCGCTGCTTCCCACAGCTTCCCCCAGGCAACAGGAGGCTTTTAAAAAGAAAGCAAGCGTCAAAGGAATTGGAGCCACAGTTAAGAACAATTAGTAGGTGCTTTGGAGTATGGCCTGCTGCCACATTTAAACAATTTAAATTAATTTAACCAGGAATTTCTGTTCCGCCTTCCGTGGCCAGAAAGTCACTTCAGGATGGATTACAGTAAGTGGCTGGACAGACAGCAGGATTACATTAAGAAGCGTCACTTTTACATGCAAGATAACAATGATATAAACAGTAGCCTTGGATAGAATAAAACACAAAGGTGAGACGGTAAAGCTGAGGGCGGGTTTTACCTGCTCGATCTCAGTAATATTGAAAGTGACCCTTAGGTTGTAACAGGTGTGGAGCTTGTTGCTGTGGTGTGGTTGAGCCCGCAGGTGCTCAGCAGCGGCTGGCGGAGACTCTGGTGGGAGACTGGGCTAGGGCTTCACCTTTTCCAGCCTCTATCCCCGCAGGTGGAGACTTGGGCTGCAGGGCCTGGCAGGACTTACGTGAGAATCTCTTAGAGACGCAGCTGCAGTGCCAGGAAAGGTTCAGAGGCAGATGGCAAACAAGGAGGTCAGAGGCAGGCGGCATTCAAGATAAGCCACAGTCCAGGCACAAGATCATATCCTTGGATAGTCCAAAGAGAAGACAAGGACGAGATAGGAGAGACTGCATGGGTAGACAGAGAGCAGGCACTATCGGCACACAGAGCACAGGCACCGTCGTCTACAGAGAGCAGGCACTATCAGCAACCAGAGCACAGGCACCGTCGTCTACAGAGAGCAGGCACTATCAGCAACCAGAGCACAGGCACCGTCGTCTACAGAGAGCAGGCACTATCAGCAACCAGAGCACAGGCACCGTCGTCTACAGAGAGCAGGCACTATCGGCAACCAGAGCACAGGCACCATCGTCTACAGAGAGCAGGCACTATCAGCAACCAGAGCACAGGCACCGTCGTCTACAGAGAGCAGGCACTATCGGCAACCAGAGCACAGGCACCGTCGTCTACAGAGAGCAGGCACTATCGGCAACCAGAGCACAGGCACCGTTGTCTACAGAGAGCAGGCACTATCGGCAACCAGAGCACAGGCACCGTCGTCTACAGAGAGCAGGCACTATCGGCAACCAGAGCACAGGCACCGTCGTCTACAGAGAGCAGGCACTATCGGCACACAGAGCACAGGCACCGTCGTCTACAGAGAGCAGGCACTATCAGCAACCAGAGCACAGGCACCGTCGTCTACAGAGAGCAGGCACTATCAGCACACAGAGCACAGGCACCGTCGTCTACAGAGAGCAGGCACTATCGGCACACAGAGCACAGGCACCGTCGTCTACAGAGAGCAGGCACTATCAGCAACCAGAGCACAGGCACCATCGTCTACAGAGAGCAGGCACTATCAGCAACCAGAGCACAGGCACCGTCGTCTACAGAGAGCAGGCACTATCAGCAACCAGAGCACAGGCACCGTCGTCTACAGAGAGCAGGCACTATCGGCAACCAGAGCACAGGCACCATCGTCTACAGAGAGCAGGCACTATCAGCAACCAGAGCACAGGCACCGTCGTCTACAGAGAGCAGGCACTATCGGCAACCAGAGCACAGGCACCGTCGTCTACAGAGAGCAGGCACTATCGGCAACCAGAGCACAGGCACCGTTGTCTACAGAGAGCAGGCACTATCGGCAACCAGAGCACAGGCACCGTCGTCTACAGAGAGCAGGCACTATCGGCAACCAGAGCACAGGCACCGTCGTCTACAGAGAGCAGGCACTATCGGCACACAGAGCACAGGCACCGTCGTCTACAGAGAGCAGGCACTATCAGCAACCAGAGCACAGGCACCGTCGTCTACAGAGAGCAGGCACTATCAGCACACAGAGCACAGGCACCGTCGTCTACAGAGAGCAGGCACTATCGGCACACAGAGCACAGGCACCGTCGTCTACAGAGAGCAGGCACTATCAGCAACCAGAGCACAGGCACCGTCGTCTACAGAGAGCAGGCACTATCAGCAACCAGAGCACAGGCACCGTCGTCTACAGAGAGCAGGCACTATTGGCAACCAGAGCACAGGCACCGTCGTCTACAGAGAGCAGGCACTATCGGCAACCAGAGCACAGGCACCGTCGTCTACAGAGAGCAGGCACTATCGGCAACCAGAGCACAGGCACCGTCGTCTACAGAGAGCAGGCACTATCGGCAACCAGAGCACAGGCACTGTATCAGCACACAGAGCACAGGCACCGTCGTCTACAGAGAGCAGGCACTATCAGCACACAGAGCACAGGCACCGTCGTCTACAGAGAGCAGGCACTATCGGCAACCAGAGCACAGGCACCGTCGTCTACAGAGAGCAGGCACTATCGGCAACCAGAGCACAGGCACCGTTGTCTACAGAGAGCAGGCACTATCGGCAACCAGAGCACAGGCACTGTATCAGCACACAGAGCACAGGCACCGTCGTCTACAGAGAGCAGGCACTATCGGCACACAGAGCACTGGCACCGTCGTCTACAGAGAGCAGGCACTATCGCACACAGAGCACAGGCACCGTCGTCTACAGAGAGCAGGCACTATCGACACACAGAGCGCAGGCACCGTCGTCTACAGAGAGCAGGCACTATCGCACACAGAGCACAGGCACCGTCGTCTACAGAGAGCAGGCACTATCGACACACAGAGCGCAGGCACTGTATCAGCACACAGAGCACAGGCACCGTCGTCTACAGAGAGCAGGCACTATCAGCACACAGAGCACAGGCACCGTCATCTACAGAGAGCAGGCACTATCGGCACACAGAGCACAGGCACCGTCGTCTACAGAGAGCAGGCACTATCGGCAACCCGAGCACAGGCACTGTATCAGCACACAGAGCACAGGCACCGTCGTCTACAGAGAGCAGGCACTATCAGCACACAGAGCACAGGCACCGTCATCTACAGAGAGCAGGCACTATCGGCACACAGAGCACTGGCACCGTCGTCTACAGAGAGCAGGCACTATCGTACACAGAGCACAGGCACCGTCGTCTACAGAGAGCAGGCACTATCGACACACAGAGCGCAGGCATCGTCGTCTACAGAGAGCAGGCACTATCGGCACACAGAGCGCAGGCATCGTCGTCTACAGAGAGCAGGCACTATCGGCACACAGAGCACAGGCACCGTCGTCTACAGAGAGCAGGCACTATCGGCACACAGAGCACAGGCACCGTCGTCTACAGAGAGCAGGCACTATCGGCACACAGAGAGCAGGCACCGTCGTCTACAGAGAGCAGGCACTATCGGCACACAGAGAGCAGGCACCATATCACTGAGCAATGTATATCACTGGGCTGTAAGCTTCTGCACAGTATCCTAGTGAAGTCCCTCCCGCAGAAGCCGACTGGTGAAACATGGCCGTGTCAGGGGACTTTAAGGCTTAATAAGATGATAATATCAGTTTAAAGCTAATAAAGATGCTTCTTTGAAGCTGACATTTAGAAATCTCGTGACTGCACCGGATCATCACAGACATTACTTTTGGATTTAAATGATTTCCTCGCACTTCTTTGCTTACATAGAAGAGTTTCTTTGCGTGGCTCCTCTGCCTCTTCCCGTCCCAGGGCTTGGGTCCTTTCTCTGGGGTGAAGGCTCACATTCTCCCATAGCTCTTGGGTGCAGGTACCAGAACAGACCAATTTTGATTCACAGCTTGGGTATTGAAATAATATTTTACTGAGAATTGTACCAGTGCAATCTGGATGTGTGCATTTGCTTCCAGGGTTGGTGGACACCTTAGAGTCCGGGATCTTTCCACTTCTTGCCCTGCCTCAGTGTGGGGGGCTGAGATATCGGGTCCCTCTGTTTTGGAAGAGTGAGTCTCCTGATGTGGCTGGGGGATCCCAGCTGTTTGTGGGGTCCCCGGTGCCCACGTGGCCTGTCCTGAACCCCAGCCTATCTGTGGCCCTGCATCCAGGGGTGGGGACTCTCTCTAATCCAGTTCTCCTGGGACCTTCCCAATAGATGGTATAAGTTATCTTGTGGCGCTTTCTGCAACGGCGAGCAAAGTATGAAGGTAGGGGATTTCCTCCTCCCGCCCCCAAAGTACCACAAAAATAGGAAAACCAGAGCAAACCCTCTTCTCGGGTCCTCCTTCCCTGCATTCGTTAGTGCAAAGCAGAGTTGGGGCTCCGTCTCTAACTTGCTGTGCAAGGTTGGGGCCCCAGCTCAGGGGCCGAGGCGGTAACGTCCGCTCAGCCTCACGCACAGGTTTGGGTGCGAGTTTTGGATGCGCTAGGCTAGCACCCGAGGCAATGAGGGGATTACCATCTCCAAAATGTGCACCCAAACAGCTCTGTGGCCGCTAGCAGGCATCACATGCAAGCTCCATTCCTCCCCGAAGCAGGAAATCCCCAGGCGCCCAACGCTGGCCCTGCAGCTGGGGTTTCGTTTTGCCGCTGCTCAGGGGTCCATGGTAACCTCTGGCAGTTCCTGGGTGCTGTGCGGGGTCTTTGCAAGGTGAATAATGCACCGCACAATCTCGATCTGACAATGCAGGGTCGCCGGGCCCCAATCCTATTCAGGGTTCAGGCAGAGCAAAGGAGTTTTTCCGGGATTCGGTGGCTTCAAAACAAATTGAGAGAGATCGGCCCAAGGTGCAGAAATCAATACCTAAGAAACCTGACGGTTTCCAGCACAGGAGCTCGCAGTGCACCCTGCTATCGAAGCCCCCGTTCTGCTTTCCCGTGCTAAAGGGGACATCTTGTTTCATCTCCTTAGCACCCAATGCATTTCAGCACTAGAGGGGCACAATTTCTCCCCATCTCGTCCTGATTAAGAACATAAGAACATAAGAACCTGCCATACTGGGTCAGACCAAGGGTCCATCAAGCCCAGCATCCTGTTTCCCACAGAGGCCAAACAAGGCCATAAGAACCTGGCAAGTACCCGAAAACTAAGTCTATTCCATGTAACCATTGCTAATGGCAGTGGCTATTCTCTAAGTGAACTTAATAGCAGGTAATGGACTTCTCCTCCAAGAAGTCATCCAATCCTTTTTTAAACACAGCTACACTAACTGCACTAACCACATCCTCTGGCAACAAATTCCAGAGTTTAATTGTGCGTTGAGTAAAAAAGAACTTTCTCTGATTAGCAGGAGGTAATTTTACTATTGCATTTGATGCCCAGGAGAGGTGGCTGTGTGTGCATTAGGAAAATGGGTCCTCAATATATTTATAAAGGATTTGGAAAGGAATCAAATTTGCGGATGATAAAAACTTATTCAAGTAGTTAAATCACAAGCGGATTGTGATACATTACAGGAGGACCTTGCAAGACTGGAAGATTGGGCATCCAAATGGCAGATGAAATTTAATGTGGATAAGTGCAAGGTGATGCATATAGGGAAAAATAACCCTTGCTGTAGTTACACAATGTTGGGTTCCATATTAGGTGCTACAACCCAAGAAAGAGATCTAGGCATCATAGTGGATAACACATTGAAATCGTCGGCTCAGTGTGCTGCGGCAGTCAAAAAAGCAAACAGAATGTTAGGAATTATTAGGAAGGGAATGGTGAATAAAATGGAAAATGTCATAATGCCTCTGTATCGCTCCATGTGAGACCACACCTTGAATACTGTGCACAATTCTGGTCGCCGCATCTCAAAAAAGATATAATTGTGATGGAGAAGGTACAGAGAAGGGCAACCAAAATGATAAGGGAATGGAACAGCTCCCCTATGAGGAAAGACTAAAGAGGTTAGGACTTTTCAGCTTGGAGAAGAGACGACTGAGGTGGGATATGATAGAGGTGTTTAAAATCATGAGAGGTCTAGAACGGGTAGATGTGAATCGGTTATTTACTCTTTTGGATAGTAGAAAGACTAGGGGGCACTCCATGAAGTTAGCATGGGGCACATTTAAAACTAATCTGAGAAAGTTCTTTTTCACTCAACGCACAATTAAACTCTGGAATTTGCTGCCAGAGGATGTGGTTAGTGCAGTTAGTGTAGCCGGGTTTTAAAAAAGGTTTGGATAAGTTCTTGGAGGAGAGGTCCATTAACTGCTATTAAGTTGACTTAGGGAATAGCCACTGCTATTAATTGCATCAGTAGCATGGGATCTTCTTAGTGTTTGGGTGGACTGGTTTGGCCTTTGTTGGAAACAGGATGCTGGGCTTGATGGACCCTTGGTCTGACCCGGCATGGCATATTCTTATGTTCTTGTGTTCTTATGTTCAATACAAATGTCCGTTTTAATTCGCCTCTTTTTGCATCGGCCTTTCAAAGAGCACACAAACTCTTCCTCCCTCAATGAAATGAAAACCACACTGCTCTCAGTACTCCTAGGCTCCCTCTCCCTTACCAGAAAAGGAATCTAGCATCTAGGCAAACCTCAGAGGGAGGAGCCTTAGGAAATGGAATGCTCCTCCTATCTGTTAACTAGGGCCATCTGGTAGAGAGCAAAGTGTCTCTACCTATTCATTCACGACACCCTGAAAACCCTGAATGGTTGGGGGACGGGGGACTCAAGGAATGGTATGAGCACCCCTGATCTAACATCTCCATTGTTGTAATAAAATCAGTTTCACTGCTTCTGGCAAGTATCTTTTAGAAAGAGGAGGCATTTGCACACATTGAGTTGTTGGACAGAATAGTTGGTTTAAGTAGAAACCGTTGTGTCTGGTCAGCTTTCAATGATCCAAAACACGTCTGACTCCTCATCATTAAGGAGGTCCTAGAGGGTGGCAGGAGTGGACTTTGAGTCGAATGTGTGGCGTTTGGAGAATGTGCCAGTCTGGGTGGCCTGTGCCGGGGGGCTGGATGCAGCATCACTGCCTGTTGCACTTGGGAGGAGAGGGGCACTATCCTGACCGATATTTGCCCTTGCCAGAAGTTACCTCACTCAGATGCATTGGGGTCACGGCCTATGAAGAAATTACACATATTTAGGTCTCGAAATTGCCTGGAGCAGGTAGCCCAATGATTACAACAGCAGAGGGAGAGCAATCGGAGTCAGGGTGGAGGAGATGTACAGTTGGATATATCAGTGCAGGGGGCATTGCAGCTTGTACCAGGGAAGGCACTCCTGGAGCAGAATAGGTGGGGGAGTAGATGCACTGCACCTGCCTGGCACTTTCTGTCACGCTCTGGGGAGTTGGCTGTATCCCAGTCTTTTGCCAGAGCACCTGCACTACTTCTTCTTCATTAAGCGGGTCCAGCGGTGGTGTCAGAGGCAAGGTGACCCTCCTGGTCAGCCTCTTCCTCCCGCTCTCATGCTGAAGCCTCATGGGTTCTTCTCTAGGTCACCTGCCCAGATCCAGCTAAGGCTGCTTGGTGCTTGATGTGAAATGAGAGGGCACTTCCCCCAGCTCACAGCACGTTTGTGTGACTGCTTCTCTACTCCGTGTCACAACCTTGCAATCTGCTGTTAATTGGTTTGTTTGAAGGGACCTTGGATTAGATCCACCATGGAGCAGTCTCTTGCCCAGTCTGGGTGCAATCTTCCTAGGCCCCGGCAGTGCCACAGACCTGTAGCCTCCCCTTTCACACACTGTGGGTATTGGCGGTGATTTCCTCCCCTGACGTAAGCTCACCCCTTTCCCTGCCTCTCCGCTCAGGTGTGTGAGAGGGCTGTGACTGGGAAGCTTACACTTCCTTTTTTCTCTTCTGCTGTCCTTGGAAGACTTGTGCTATGAGCAGTGAGCACCTGCCTCAGGGTAGGCCTTTGCTATCCTAAATCTTGCTGCATTAGTACTGGATGATTAGTTGAGCAGAACTAATGCACTTAATCTTGCTTGGCTTTGAGGGTCAGGTTGCCTGTTTGTGAGCTGCCTGAGGGAGAGGCTGTGAAGACAGCGTCTTTGTAAATGATGTTACTCTTCCTTGCCTTTACTACCTTATCATCTTTTCCTAATGTTTACCTTAGGAAACAGAGAATGATAGACTAAAGCTGGCTAAGAGTTTCACATCTACTGCTCAGAGGTGCGTCACAGTCTGCTAAAAAAAAAGTCCCAGCTCTCTGATCTTCCCTGAGTCTGATCTGCCTTTCCTGTGTTGGGACAAGAAAAACTACCACTACTGCTGCTATTTATCATGTTTAAATCACTACCAGACATACACAGCACTATGCAACACACACGCTAAGAGAGAGTCCCTGTTCCGTGGAGCTTACACTCTAGAAAAGGCAAACCTGCATGAGAAACGAGGAAGTGTATTCATTCTGCAGAGGGGGTTACTTCTGAAAAGGTGAGTTTTTACAGTGGATTAGAATAAGGCCAGAGAGGGAGCAAGGCACACGGGCTCAGGAAGCGAGTTCCAGGCGCACGGCACAGCGAGGTGGAAAGCATGGAATCGGGAGTTACTGATGGAGGAGAAGGGCACACATAATAGTGGCCTGCACAATGAACGGCGTTCACCAGGAAGGATGAACGGACAGAGAAGAGAAGAGAAATCATGAGGAGCTGCAGAGCGACTGCATTTGTAGGCGACTAAGAGAAGCTTGAACTGTACGTGGAAGTGGACAGGGAGCCAGTGCAGAGACTTGAGAAGAGCGTGCATGGTCCTAGGGATGTTAAAGGAAGATGCGTTCTGCACTGAATTTTGAATCGATTGCAGCAGAGAAGGACGGCTTAGTAGGAGCAACTTGCAGCACTGTAAGTGGGAAGTGATGAGAGTGGGTGAGTGCTCAGAAAGGAAGGGACAGATTTTTCGGCTATAGAGGAAGAACGGACATGCTTTAGCAGTGGTCTGGGCATGCATAGTGAAGTGCATCAAAGGATTTATTTATTCATAGAATATTCTGCCTTTTACAAGAATGGCATCAAGGTAGATTACAACAAATTAAAAAACATGGAATAGAATCGGCCGCTGAATGAACGCAATGGATGGCCTAGGATTGAGGATGCAGTGGTGTATAACTTAGTCGTTAAGACGATCGATCACACGATTCACACCCCTAATTTGTATATCTATGCCAACGATATCCACTTCCTCGTACCCATTGACGATACATTTAGAAAAAGCACTTAACATTATCACAATTTATCTAAATGCACTAAAACTGCTGTTCCATTTAAAGTTTGTGTTAAATATGGGATAAAGAGAAATACTGTTACTAGAACAGAAATTAAAACATGATATAATTCCCCCACATAGCAGCAAAACTAAAAGAAAGATATTATAAACTCATGACCCTACGTAAATTAAAACCCTTACTGGAAAAAAATGATTTTAGGACTGTTTTACAATCATTAATTTTATCCAACGTAGATTATTGTAATTTATTTATTTATTTATTTAAAAATGTTTATATACCGCTTTTACAATTCAAAGAATTAATCAAAACGGTTTACAACCAAACATACACAATAAGTAAACTAGACAAAATAAAACAAAATAAAACAAATAAAAAAAGCTAACATAGCGCAGTATACATTCATGTCCAGCAATTTTCAAATAAATTAACAAAAGGAAATATTATGTCATGTGAATATGTGTAAATTGAGAGGAAGCAGTTGGAATAAATGGAAGTTGTTTTATGAATTAGTGGTTAAAGTATATGCTTTCTGAAATAGATAAGTTTTCAATAGTTTTTTGAACTGTTGTATTGATGAAGTAAGACGGAGGTAATCTGGAAGTGAATTCCATAAAACAGGACCTGCTACTGAAAATGCTCTTTTTCTGGTTAGTTCAAGTTTTGCCAATTTGACAGTAGGAATATCTAATAAGTTTTTTGAAAAACTTGCACTGCTCTTAGGACTCCCAATAACCATAACTCGAGCATTACAGGTATTCCAAAACGCAGCTGCAAGAATTCTGCCAGGTAAAAAAAAGCACGACCATATAGCTCCCACATTGATCTCACTACATTGGTTGCCGATCACATACCACTCCCAATATAAAAAAGCCTGCATCTTACCTAAAATACCGTATAGCTGAATAGCACAATCCGATTACACGTACCTCAAAGAAATCCGAGATCAGCTGCTGACAATCCCAAATGTAAAATCCGCACACTTAACAGAGGTCAGAGATAGAGCAGGCTCAAAATTATGGAACACCCAACCAGTAGAATTGTGACTCCAGGCATGGGCTAGGCGGGGTTAAATAGGGAGTTCTGGACATGGAGCAGGTAGGCAAGGAAGACCGGGCCAGCCAGGGGAGATTGCTCTGGGGGGCCTCTGGTGGTGAGGAGGTTGCACAGCGGCCATAGTCGTAACAGAGAGTGCAGGGTCAGTAGAAGCACTAGATGGGGGCATGAGCAGAAGAGTGTGCAGCATCAGTAGAAGTACTAGGTAGGGTATGGGAATGAGTGGAAGGGAGTGCAGGGTTAGCAGGAGCACTAGGTAGGTGTGGTATTAGTGGAAAAGTGTGCAGGGACAGTAGAAGCACTAGATGAAGGAGTAGGGATGGAAGAGAGTATAGGGTCAGTAGATGCACTACTTGGGGTGGGGGGAGGTTATGAACGGAAAAGAGTGCAGTGAAATTAGAAGCCCTAGGAGGTGGGTATTAGTGGAAAAGAGTGCAGTGCCAGTAGAAGTTCTAGATGGGGGGTATGAGTAGAAGAGAGTTCAGGGACAGTAGAATCATTAGGTGGGAGGGTATGAGTGGAAGAGAGTGCAGGGACAGTAGAATCATTAGCTGGGAGGGTATGAGTGGAAGAGAATATAGTGACAGTAGAATCATTAGCTGGGAGGGTATGAGTAAAAGAGAGTGCTTGGACAGTAGAATCATTAGGTGGGAGGGTATGAGTGGAAGAGAATATAGTGACAATAGAATCATTAGCTGGGAGGGTATGAGTGGAAGAGAGTGCAGGGACAGTAGAATCATTATGTGGGAGGGTATGAGTGGAAGAGAGTGCAGGGACAGTAGAATCATTAGGTGGGAGGGTATGAGTGGAAGAGAGTGCAGGGTTAGTAGTGTTACAGTCCCAGGCCTTGCCCCCCAGTCCCTCCACCTACCTCGGGGCTGGCCCGGGCCACTGGAACCTCTCTTCGGCCGGCAAGGCCCGGCCTAGCCTCTGCCGCGGCGTTGCCTCCTCGAGGGAGATGCCATCGATCCTCCGTGCTTGGCCCCGCCCCTAGATGCGCATGCAAGGGCTCTAGATTTAAAGGGCCCAGCACAGGAAGACGGAGGAAAGCCCACAGATGACGTCAGACTCTGAAGGGATATTTAAACCCTGCTTCCATCTCTGTGCCTTGCCTTGCAACGAGGTTCACTCTTTAATTAGAGTCACTAGTTGCTGCTTTGGACTTCGGCTTCTGACTACTGGCTTCTGACTTTGACTTTGGCTTCCGACTACTGGCTTCTGACTTCGGCTCGTCCACTGGCTTCTGATTCTGGCTTTCGTCCACTGGTTCCTGACTCTGGCTCTCACCCAGGAGGCCTCTCCTAAGTCCAAGCGGCTCGGGTCCTCACGAGCTCCTTTTGGGGGGACCGCGGGCTTCCAGTTGTGAAGTTCCAGTTGGCCTCCTGGCTTCAGCTCTACTCTTCTCTATCCTCTGAAACTCCTCTTCAGACACCGACCCACAGGAGACCGCACGTAAGTCCAAGTGGTTCGGGTCCTCACGGGCTCCTCCTGGGGGGAACTCGGGCTTCCAGTGGTGAAGATTCCTCCGGTCTCCTGCCCTGTACCACCTCCCGGCTTCGACTTCTACTGTGGGCCTTCTTACGGTGTGTCATCATCTGTCCCAGCCGGCTCAAGGGTCCACGAATCTAACAGTTTTCAAGGCCATGGACCCGGCGGACGTGGCAGGTTTAAAGGCCATCCCTGGAATTACCCAACGTTTGCAGCAACAGCAAGTCTGCCTTGATGTTCTAATGGTGACAGTAGCAGACTGGCCAATCGTATTGATGGAACACCTGCACTCGAACCTCCTGCGCCAGTTGCTGCGGCCGATCCTGGACCAGCGACGTCCACACAGCTGCCGACACCCTCACAGTACTAGGGGGAAGCGAAGTACTGCCACGGGTTCCTCAATCAATGTTTCATCCGATTCAATCTGCTGCCTTCCCAGTTTTCGACGGATCAGATTAAGACTAGTTATATTATTTCTTTGTTGGACGGAAAGCCCCTGGCCTGGGCCTCTCCGCTTTGGGAGCGTAAAGATTTCCATCTAGGGAATCTGGAACAGTTTGTCTCAGCCTTTCGACATATCTTCGACGAGCCTTCTCGCAAGCCCACTGCCGCCTCTGAGTTACTTCAGCTACGCCAAGGCAACCGGTCCCTTGCCAAGTATGCGGTGAAATTCCGCACCCTGGCAGCTGAGCTAGACTGGAGGGATGACAGCCTCCACAGCGTAATATTGGAAGGTATCTCTTCAAGACTCCAAGATGAGCTAGCGGTGAGGGACCACCCAGATGACCTGAACAGCCTGATTGATCTGGCTGGACGAGTGGACCGCCGTATCCAATGCCGGTTTCGGGAAGGGAGGTCCAGTTGTAAACCCAGTAACTCTGGACCTACATTTCCCCGACCAGTACCCTCCTCCTCTGCCTCTCCCGGAGACCAGGATGTAGAGCCTATGCAGTTGGGTCGAGGTCCAATCTCACAGGAAGAGAGAAGATGGCGCCGTGGTCAAGGTCTGTGCCTATATTGCAGTGGCAAGGGGCACTTCCTAGCCCGATGTGGTGAGCGGCCGGGAAACGCCAGAACCTAGGGATCATTGGGGAGCTGACCCTAGGTAATACATGTTCCACTTCCTCATGTAATGTACAGGTTACCCTCGTCTACCCCGGGGGTACGTTTGATACGCTGGCTTTTGTCGACTCTGGAACCGAAGGGAATTTCATCCTCGCAGACCTCGTCCAGCAGTTGCAGATTGGGGTCCAACCCCGAATCCCTCCTATCTGGGTATCTTCTATTCATGGTACTCTCCTTCCAGGGAGCCTTACTACCTTCTTCGCACCAGCCTCGTGTACTTGGAAGAGATCTCATTCCTTATACTGGCGTAAACCATGCATCCCATCATCTTTGGCTTACCCTGGCTGCAGAAACACTCCTCAGTCATACACTGGGATACCCTTCAGATCGCATCTTGGGGCCCGTCTTGTTTTGACTCCTGCCTGATGAATATTCCTTGTCCCAGGGTGCCCCTCTTGACCACACCCATGGCACTCCTGCCACAGTACCGAGACTATGAAGATGTCTTCTCTAAGGAGAAAGCTGAACTTCTCCCAGAACACCGGGCCTTTGACTATGCCATAAACCTGGTTCCTGGCACCACACCCTCCAGGGGGTGGATTTACCCCTCTCGCTTTGGAAACTCAGGCCATGTCTTCATATATTCAAGAGAATTTAGACAGAGGTTTCATTCAGCCCTCTAACTCCCCTGCCAGGGACGGGTTCTTTGTGGCCAAGAAGGATGGGTTGCTCCGACCCTGCATCTATTACCGCGGCCTCAACGCCATCACGCGACGGGACAGGCACCCTTTGCCTTTGATTCCAGAGTTACTAGACTGGCTGCAAGGAGTGAAGGTCTTTACCAAGTTGGACCTCTGGGCTGCCTACAATTTGGTATGGATACGTCCCAGCGACGAATGGAAGACCGCCTTCAATACTAGAGACGGGCACTACGAATATTTGGTCATGCCCTTTGGCTTGTACAATGCCCCTGCGGTCTTTCAAAACTTCATGAATGAGGTCTTAAAGGATATGTTGCATACCTCAGTTATAGTGTACCTCGATGATGTGTTGGTATATTATAAGGATTTGTCCACGCACCGTATACAAGTGCGGCAAGTATTACAGAAACTTCGGGACAATCGTCTCTTTGCCAAGTTAGAGAAATGCCAGTTCGAGCAGGAATCCTTGCCATTCCTGGGATATATAGTGTCATCCATGGGCTTCCATATGGACCCTGATAAAGTGGCAGCCATTCAGGATTGGCCACAGCCGGTAGGGGTCAAGGCCCTACAACGCATCCTGAGCTTCGCCAATTTCTATCACCAGTTCATACTCCATTACTCCCGGATGGTGGCACCGCTTACGGCCCTTACCAGGAAGGGTGCCGATGCAAAGAATTGGTCCCAGACGGCAATAAATGCTTTCCAGAGGCTGAAGGAAGCCTTTCTCCTTGATGTCTGTCTCCACCATCCAATTCCGCAGCATCAGTTCATCGTGGAGGTAGACGCATCTGATTTTGCGGTAGGGGCTGTCTTGAGCCAGTTATCCACGAAAGGCAAACCCCTTCCATGTTCTTATTATTCCCAGAAATTCTCTCTGGCGGAGAGAAATTATAGTATCGGCGATAAGGAGCTCCTGGCCATCAAGCTCGCGCTGGAGGAGTGGCAGCAATGGCTGGAGGGGGCTCAATACCCCGTGATCATCTATACGGATCACAAGAACCTGGAATCCTTGTGCCAAGCCCAACGCCTTAATTCTCGACAAGCCCAATGGTCGTTCTTCTTTAGCCGGTTCAATTTCCTCCACCGGTACAGGCCAGCTTCCAAGAACATTAGAGTGGATGCCCTCCCTGGATCCGCCCCATTATATCCTCAATCCAGCCAAAGTCCTTCTTGCACCTTCAGAGGTGGTTTCTATGGATAAGAAGGTCGTACCCGTTCACCTGCGCAAGAAAGTGTTGTCATGGGCTCATGACTCCTTGACCGCAGGGCATTCGGGGGTCACTCGGACTTTCGATCTGCTGACCGAATATTACTGGTGGCCTCAGGTAAGGAGAGATGTTCGTCTTTACATTAGCTCCTGCTCGACCTGTGCTCGACAAAAGACACCGATGGGTCACCCGTGGGGGCTCCTTTAACCATTGCCTAACCCACCGAACCATGGACCCATTTGTCCACCGACTTCATCATGGACTTTCCACCTTCAGAAGGGAAAACAGTGATATGGGTCACAATCGACAGGTTTTTGAAGATGGCCCACTTCGTCCCCCCCAGCACATCTTTCGCCTACACGGAGTCCTCTCCATATTGCCTCCGACTGGGGCTCACAATTTACGGCTAAATATTGGAGAGCACTTTGCAAGACATTTGGGGTCCAGTTGGACTTCACGACCACCTTTCATCCCCAAGGCAATGGCCAAGCGGAGCGCACAAACCGGACCTTGAAAGCCTTCCTCTGAGCCTTCGTGGGAGACCTACAAGATGATTGGATGGCTTTACTCCCGTGGGCAGAATTCTCCTACAACCACCATAGGCATTCGGCCACCGGTAGGCCTCCCTTCCAGGTAGTCTATGGGAGACGTCTCTGACCTCCTTTGCCTTTGCCATTAGCAGTCCCATCACCAGCCATGCAACTCACAGCCCAACAGCTACACAACCTCTGGGGCTCTACTCGGGAGAAACTTCAATGCACGGCAGTCACGGCTAAGAGGTATGTGGACCATCTGCGACATCCAGCTCCAAAAATTCCTTCTCGGGGACAAGGTATGGCTAAGTACAAAACACCTTTGCCTGCGGGATCCTTCGATGTGCTTGGCCCCGAGGTACATTGACCCATTCCCAATCATGGAACGGGTGGGTGCAGTCTCCTACCAGCTCCGCCTCCCCTCTACGCTCAGGGTTCATAACGTTTTTCATGTCTCATTCCTCAAGCCGTTGGTCTTGTCCGTCTTCCATACAGGATCCCTGAGTCCGCCACTCCCGCGGCCCAGGAGGACACGGTCTATCAAGTAAAGGACGTCTTGGATGTATGGTTCCACCAACGTAGATGGGAGTACCTCCTTTCCTGGGAAGGCTACGGCCCCACAGAGAATAAGTGGGAACCGGCCTCTAACATCCTGGACAAGGATGCATCCGGCTAAGCCCAAGCCCCCAGGAAGGGGACGTAGGAAGGGGGATCCTGTTACGGTCCCGGGCCATGCCCAGGTCCCTCCACCTACCTCGGGGCCGGCCCAGGCCGCTGGAACTGCTCTTCGGCCAGCAAGGCCCGGCCTAGCCTCTGCCGTGGCGTTCCCTTCTTGAGGGAGACGCCGTCGATCCTCCGTGCTTGGCGCACACCCAAGGGCTCTAGATTTAAAGGGCCCAGCGCGGGAAGATGGAGGACAGCCCACAGATGACATCAGACGCTGCAGGGATATTTAAACCCTGCTTCCACCTCTGTGCCTTGCCTTGCAACGAGGTTCTCACTTTAATTAGAGACACTAGTTGCTGCTTCAGACTTTGGCTTCTGACTACTGGCTTCTGACTTCAGCTTCCAACTACTGGCTTCTGACTCCGGCTTTCGTCCACTGGTTCCTGACTCCGGCTCTCACCCAGGAGGCCTCTCCTAAGTCCATGCGGCTCGGGTCCTCACGAGCTCCTTTCGGGGGGACCGCGGGCTTCCAGTTGTGAAGTTCCAGTTGGCCTCCTGGTTTCAGCACTGCTCTTCTCTATCCTCTGGAACTCATCTTCAGACACCAACCCACAGGAGACCGCACATAGGTCCAAGCAGCTCGCGTCCTCACGGGCTCCTCCTGGGGGGACCTCGGGCTTCCAGTGGTGAAGATATCTCCAGCTTCCTGCCCTGTGCTGCCTCCAGGCTTCGACTTCCACTGTGGTCCTTCCCACGGTGTGTCATCATCTGTCCCAGCCGGCTCAAGGGTCCACGAATCCAACAAGTATAAGCACTAGATGGGGAATGAGTGGAAGAGAGTGGGGGGGGGGGGGGTATGAGTGGAAGAGAGCGCAGGGACAGTAGAATCATTAGAACATAAGAACATGCCATACTGGGTCAGACCAAGGGTCCATCAAGCCCAGCATCCTGTTTCCAACAGTGGCCAATCCAGGCCATAAGAACCTGGCAAGTACCCAAAAACTAAGTCTAATCCATGGTACTGATGCTAGTAATAGCAGTGGCTATTTTCTAAGTCAACTTAATTAATAGCAGGTAATGGACTTCTCCTCCAAGAACTTATCCAATCCTTTTTTAAACACAGCATATACTAACTGCACTAACCACATCCTCTGGCAATAAATTCCAGAGTTTAATTGTGCGTTGAGTAAAAAAGAACTTTCTCTGATTAGTTTTAAATGTGGCCCATGCTAACTTCATGGAGTGCCCCCTAGCCTTTCTATTATCCGAAAGAGTAAATAACCGATTCATATCTACCCGTTCTAGACCTCTCATGATTTTAAACACCTCTATCATATCCCCCCTCAGCCGTCTCTTCTCCAAGCTGTAGAAGCACTGGGGGGGGAATGAGTGTAAGAGAGTGCCGGGCCAGTAGAAGCACTGGGGGGGGGGGGGGGGGGGGAAGAGGGATGAGTGGAAGAGAGTATCGGGTCAGTAGAAGCACTGGGGGGGGGGATGAGTGGAAGAGAGTGCCGGGTCAGTAGAAGCACTGGGGAGGGGGGGTATGAGTGGAAGAGAGTGCCGGGTCAGTAGAAGCACTGGGGGGGGGATGAGTGGAAGAGAGTGCCGGGTCAGTAGAAGCACTGGGGGGGGGCGGGGGGAGAGGGATGAGTGGAAGAGAGTGCTGGGTCAGTAGAAGCACTGGGGGGGGGGGAGATGAGTGGAAGAGAGTGCCGGGTCAGTAGAAGCACTGGGGTGGGGGGGGGGGGGGGGGGGGAGGGATGAGTGGAAGAGAGTGCCAGGTCAGTAGAAGCACTGGGGGGGGGGCATGGGATGAGTGGAAGAGAGTGCCGGGTCAGTAGAAGCACTGGGTGGGGGGGCATGGGGATGAGTGGAAGAGAGTGCCGGGTCAGTAGAAGCACTGGGGGGGGGGGCGGGGGATGAGTGAAGAGAGGGCCAGGTCAGTAGATGCACTGGGGGGGGGGAGGGGAGGGATGAGTGGAAGAGAGTTCCGGGTCAGTGGAAGCACTGGGGGGGGGGGGGGGGGGGGCATGGGATGAGTGGAAGAGAGTGCCGGGTCAGTAGAAGCACGGGGGGGGGGGGGGGGAATGAGTGGAAGAGAGTGCCGGGTCAGTAGAAGCACTGGGGGGGGGGGGGGGGGATGAGTGGAAGAGAGTGCCGGGTCAGTAGAAGCACTGGGGAGGGGGGGGAGGGATGAGTGGAAGAGAGTGCCGGGTCATTAGAAGCACTAGGCGTCAGACTTGGGTGTCTCTGCAGAGGTAGGATTGTGACACGTGCAAGTCCACGTGCTTCCTGCCTAGGTGTTCCCAGGAGAGGAAGTTGGGTTGCATTCATCTGTGCAGATGGGAGGAGCAGGATGTGCAGCCTCTGCGGGCAGGAGGAACAGGACATCAGTAGCATTGACCTGTGTGGGTAGAAGAGAGGAGCAGGACCAGCATCTGCACACACCCGAGGAGGAATCTCATCATCTGAACGTGGAGACTGCCGCTTGTGCATCCTGGAGGGGGAGAAGAGTGTGTGGGGGAGTGAGCATGTATACTTGTGTTGGAGAGAGTGTGTGGGGGAGTGAGCATGTATACTTGTGTTAGAGAGTGTGTGGGGGAGTGAGCATGTATACTTGTGTTACAGAGTGTGTGGGGGAGTGAGCATGTATACTTGTGTTAGAGAGAGTGTGTGGGGGAGTGAGCATGTATACTTGTATTAGAGAGAGTGTGTGTGTGAGTGAGCATGTATACTTGTGTTAGACAGTGTGTGAGTGAGCATGTATACTTGTGTTAGAGAGAGTGTGTGGGGGAGTGAGCATGTATACTTGTGTTAGAGAGTGTGTGGGGGAGTGAGCATGTATACTTGTGTTACAGCGTGTGTGGGGGAGTGAGCACGTATACCTGTGTTACAGAGTGTGTGGGGGAGTGAGCACGTATACCTGTGTTACAGAGTGTGTGGGGGAGTGAGCATGTGTACTTGTGTTACAGAGTGTATGTGTGTGTGTGGATAAGCAAGAGAGATGACAAAGTTTATATTCAGCCCCCTCCCCTCACTAATCCATGACAATCTCAGGGTGACTGGGAATCAGTAATTCTCAGGTTTGGGAGAGTGGGAGTTTTGTTATATTCTTATTAGATTTAATTATTGGATGTTTATTTATTTTATTTATATTGCACCTTTCAGTCACTTCAAAGTGGATTACATTCAGGTACTGAGGGCATTTCCTGTCCCCAGAGGGCTCATACTCTGTCTGTTCCTGAGGCAATGGAGGGAGAGGTGACTTGCCCAAGGTCACAAGGAGCGACAGTGGGATTTGAACTCAGGCTTCCTTGGTTCCTATGAGATAAGAACAGCATTCAAGGCACAAACAAATTGCTTATAAAAAATAGTGTGAGATGTGAATCATTGAACCCCAGGGAGCTTGGGGAAACTAATTTTTAACTCCCCAGCTTCCACCCTTCGGTCCTGCAGAATCATAGATGAGAAGGATGCCAGGAGCCCAACAGGACTTAGGACCCTGAGATTAGTGAATCAGATGTAAAACCAAATTGAAGATACGAAGCCAGGTATATAACAGTTTCTATGGTTATCCTGATAAAGAAGTTGTCTAAAAGAAACTGAATGTGCTGTTCAAGCTCCTGATGAAGTTTCTTGAAACGTAGCGCCATGTCGGGTTTGCACATTGGAGTTCCATCGTGATCACCTGATCAACTCCAGGGAAGTTCATTTAATATCAGCAATTGGGTTAGATATTTTATTTGCAACATAAAAAGTTTTTCCAAAAAATATAGGATACCAGTTGGAATATTCTTCCATTGCACAAGCCTGAATCTCTGATTCTGCACGACCAGAAAGGTGTAAGTTGAGGAGTTAAAAAATATTTTCCCCATGCTCCCTAGGTGGTTCCATGATTCACATCACAATATTTTTATAAGCATGCTCCTACTTTTTTTATCTCATGCACTGCTCCTCCTGCACTGAGCCACTGCATACTCATTCTTTCTTATCACATGCACTGCTCCTCCTGCACTGTGCCACTGCATGCTGATGCTTTCTTATCCCATGCACTGCTCCTCCTGCACTGTGCCATGGCATGCACACATTATTTATCACATGCACTGCTAATATGCTCTCTATCAGGGCATGCCAATGTTTTATTATCACATGCACTGCTCCTCCTGCACTGTGCCACAGCATGCTGATGCTTTCTTATTCCATGCACTGCTCCATAAAATGCTCATGCTTTCTTATCCCATGCACTGCTCCTCCTGCACTGTGCTATAGAATGCTCATGCTTTAACACATGCACTGCTCCTCCTGCACTGTGCTATAGAATGCTCATGCTTTAACACATGCTCTGCTCCTCCTGCACTGTGCTATAGAATGCTCATGCTTTAACACATGCACTGCTCCTGCTGCACTGTGCTATAGAATGCTCATGCTTTAACACATGCACTGCTCCTCCTGCACTGTGCTATAGAATGCTCATGCTTTAACACATGCACTGCTCCTGCTGCACTGTGCTATAGAATGCTCATGCTTTAACACATGCTCTGCTCCTCCTGCACTGTGCTATAGAATGCTCATGCTTTAACACATGCACTGCTCCTCCTGCACTGTGCTATAGAATGCTCATGCTTTAACACATGCACTGCTCCTCCTGCACTGTGCTATAGAATGCTCATGCTTTAACACATGCACTGCTCCTGCTGCACTGTGCTATAGAATGCTCATGCTTTAACACATGCTCTGCTCCTCCTGCACTGTGCTATAGAATGCTCATGCTTTAACACATGCACTGCTCCTCCTGCACTGTGCTATAGAATGCTCATGCTTTAACACATGCACTGCTCCTGCTGCACTGTGCTATAGAATGCTCATGCTTTAACACATGCACTGCTCCTGCTGCACTGTGCTATAGAATGCTCATGCTTTAACACATGCACTGCTCCTCCTGCACTGTGCTATAGAATGCTCATGCTTTAACACATGCACTGCTCCTCCTGCACTGTGCTATAGAATGCTCATGCTTTAACACATGCACTGCTCCTGCTGCACTGTGCTATAGAATGCTCATGCTTTAACACATGCAGTGCTCCTGCTGCACTGTGCTATAGAATGCTCATGCTTTAACACATGCACTGCTCCTCCTGCACTGTGCTATAGAATGCTCATGCTTTAACACATGCACTGCTCCTCCTGCACTGTGCCACAGCATGCTGATGCTTTCTTATCCCATGCACTGCTCCATAAAATGCTCATGCTTTCTTATCCCATGCACTGCTCCATAAAATGCTCATGCTTTCTTATCCCATGCACTGCTCCTCCTGCACTGTGCCACAGCATGCTGATGCTTTCTTATCCCATGCACTGCTCCATAAAATGCTCATGCTTTCTTATCCCATGCACTACTCCTCCTCCACTGTGCCATGGCATGCTCATGCTTTCTTATAACATGCACTGCTCCTCCAGCACTGTATTGACATTTGCATTATTGCATTTTTAAAGGGAGGTTTAATGTTCCCAGTTTGGTTCACTTTCTAGTTTCACTCTCCAGTGTGGTTGGAACAGGTTCTCTAACTCAGCCAAAAGGCCACGAAGGGCCCAGCTTCAGCTAATGACTCAGACCTTATGTTTGGGTCACTTTTTGGTCAATATCAATGCTGTGATGTTGATGGCTCTGGTATAAGCTATTACAGCATTGATTTGGACACTGTGATTGCGAAGGATGCAGCGGCTCATTCCAGTGGTGAGGGGTCCTATATCATCCTGTCAGTGTTCCAGTGACTGGAAGAGAGGAAGCCGTTGTATTGCTGTCACTTTTTCCATCCCGGTTCTCATAGTTTACCTCAATGATTTGTGTAAGCGATTGTAATTATTCAGAACTGCAGTGGAGACGGATGAGCTATAAAAATGACCATGGTTACATGTCTAAGAGATGCAGAAAGGATGAGAATGCTCTTGTATCCCAAAGAAAATAATTACAGCTCTAATCAGTGTAATTCACGGTAATGACTGCTTGGGATTTCTCACTATCTGTCCCAGCGCTTTCACTTAATGAATGCAGGTTCTACTTGTTTACTAAAAAGGGTTTTTAGCAGAAAATCGATAATGTAACTTCACTTTTTCTAATTGCAAATGCTATTATTATTATGTTTTCAAAGCATCAGTTCAATCAGGATTTTCTAGCGAGAACGCAGGTTTGTGAGTGCTGCTGACACTCCCGCCATGCATCCAGTGGCGAACTGCCAGGCTTCTGCGCCAATATCTATTTCTTTATTGACTGGTACTGATTTGCAGTCTATTCTGAGGTAGCTTCATGTAATATGCTGTGACTTTTCCAGTCAGCCCTTCTGCATAGCTGAGATCCCATAGCCTACGCATCCATGTCAGATGTGGCAATCACTAGCCCACATCCCGTGCCAGTGCATCAATGCAAGAAGTGAGCATGGGTAGCTGGAACTCATCAGCTCTGCTACAGCGCCATGTACCTGCTGAGAGAGCGCAGTGTTCATTCATTTAAAATACCTGTATACAGAGCTTTGATGCTTCACGCATAACCAGCATAGCTCCCTGCTTCAACGGCAGAGGAGAAAAAAACTGATGCTTCACGCATATCCAGCATAGCTCCCTGCTTCAACGGCAGGGGAGAAAAAAACTGATGCTTCACGCATATCCAGCATAGCTCCCTGCTTCAACGGCAGGGGAGAAAAAAAACTGATGCTTCACGCATATCCAGCATAGCTCCCTGCTTCAACGGCAGGGGAGAAAAAAACTGATGCTTCACGCATAACCAGCATAGCTCCCTGCTTCAACGGCAGGGGAGAAAAAAACTGATACTACACGCATAACCAGCATAGCTCCCTGCTTCAACGGCAGGGGAGAAAAAAACTGATGCTTCACGCATATCCAGCATAGCTCCCTGCTTCAACGGCAGGGGAGAAAAAAACTGATACTACACGCATAACCAGCATAGCTCCCTGCTTCAACGGCAGGGGAGAAAAAAACTGATGCTTCACGCATATCCAGCATAGCTCCCTGCTTCAACGGCAGGGGAGAAAAAAACTGATGCTTCACGCATATCCAGCATAGCTCCCTGCTTCAACGGCAGGGGAGAAAAAAACTGATGCTTCACGCATATCCAGCATAGCTCCCTGCTTCAACGGCAGGGGAGAAGAAAAACTGATGCTTCACGCATATCCAGCATAGCTCTCTGCTTCAACAGCATGGGAGAAGACTGATACTACACGCATATCCAGCATAGCTCCCTGCTTCAACGGCAGGGAAGAAGAAAAACTGATACTACACGCATATCCAGCATAGCTCCCTGCTTCAACGGCAGGGAAGAAGAAAAACTGATACTTCACACATATCCAGCATAGCTCCCTGCTTCAACGGCAGGGGAGAAGAAAAACTGATACTTCACGCGTATCCAGCATAGCTCCCTGCTTCAACGGCAGGGGAGAAGAAAAACAACCAATAAGGGCTGTATAACATAGTCTGGGTAAAACAAATAAGCATGGGTGTAGCTTGCTTATTGCGGCGGCTACTACCCCTAACTAATCAAGCTAGATATTTCACTTGGATGCAGCTCCATCACTGCTCTCTACATTAAAGGTGGGGGTGGAAGGGAAATAGAACCAAGAGCTAAGAGAAACAGATAAGTATGAGAAAAAATGTGTGAAGCTTGCTGGGCAGACTGGATGGGCCATTTGGTCTTCTTCTGCCGTCATTTCTATGTTTCTATGTTTCTATGAATGGGGAGGGCTCTCATGGTGTCCAATTCCTCCAGGCTGCTTATAACAATGCTCAGCCGTTCCCTCCGTCTTACTGACCGTGCTCCTTAATTACTTCTCTACCACTAACACCTGCTATTGAGGCAGGAGCTCTCCTAAAGGCTTATTGTGTAATGAGAGGGGAGTGGGGCTGTAAGCAGAGCTCAGTGACCTTCCTCTTCTCTCGCCTCCCCTCTCTTTGCCTGGGTAGAGGGAGCCAACTCAAAGATACTGATGCAGGCCTGATGTTTCCCCCTCGGTGCACGGCGTTGTAGCTCTGATTTCCCTGCAGATGGTATTACTACCTCTCCCTGTATGCAGGCCTAGATCAGCCTCGGTGAGCGAGGCCTCCTCCTCTTCCCCTTGTCTTGGACTGGGGAACCCTTTCTCCCTTTTTGGGGATGAGGCCTTCCTCCTCTCTTTGCCTAGGCTGGGGCTATGGGGAGGCCTTTTTCACCTTCCCTCACTGGAGCTCATCTGGGCTTCACTAGCATGGAGCCCTTCATGTTAAAATATTTGTACTAAAGTGCACCAATATTTGAAGTGTCCCTGCACTATTGATAGTGTTCTGTCAATAGTGAAGGGACACTTAAAATCCCTCACATAATTCATTTGTGCAACTCATGCCAAGTGGCGGGAATTTCAAATAATTTATGAGAGGAGCTCAAGGAAGGGAGGGCTTGGAAGGGAGAGGCAGATTTAGGTAGGGATGTGCAGAAGGAAAAAATGTATTTTGATTTGGTTTTTGTTTCGCCGGTACCCAAATTTGTTGCATTAGTTTCATAAGGGGGAAAACCAATTCATTGATTAGTTTTATTCGTTGTCCGTTTTCCCATTAAAGTCAATGGGGGAAGTATTTCCAGCCTATTTTTGGCTGCAGAATTGGGGTTTTCTTATCAATTCTGATGAAACTTCTGGGGAGCAATCATCAGAACCAGAAAAGAGCTCCAAGGCACTTAGACTGTGGCAAAGTGGCACCAAAGTGGCATGAATAGCCTAAGGCACTGTAAAGGGGCAAAGGGGTACCAGGATTGGCAAGAGAGCTTTAACAGGAATTTCCTGGGTAGATTGGATGGACAATGAGGGTCGTTATCTGCCATCGTTTACAGTGTTACTATGTTACATTTTAATATCCTACATAGATGTATAGCAGACAATTTTAATAGTAAAAATTAAGTGGAGACCGGGTGTGTGTGTGTGGGTGCTAGAGAGCCCGAGCTATCATGGCCGCTTAGCTCCCTTGCTCCCCTCTCTTAATTTCTTATTATTTTGGCATTTAAAGTTGAGATATCTGAGTGAAGTTTACCTTCTTATTATTTCAGTGCTCTACTAACTAGATTTTGGCTATTTATATTTTTATTTACCTTAGCGTGACACTCAGGGTTCAGTGCTTTCTCCAATCCTCTTCAATATTTACATTTGTCCAATTTGTGATCTCATTCAATCCTTCAACATCAAATGCCACCTTTTTGCAGATGATATTCACCTTTACATGAAAGTAGGTTCAGACCAATTGTGTCCAGTTTTCAATCTCAATCAATATTTATCAGCAGGAGCACATTTGCTCAACAACCACAAAATCAAATTAAAGCCCTCTAAATCCGAACTCCTCTGGCTAAGCTGACAAAACCCACCATTAGTATCCTTTCCCACCCTATCAGAAATCCCCTCACCACTCCAATACTCAGTATGGAGTCCTCGGATTCACCTAGACCATAAGATTACAATGGAACGTCTTATCTCAAAGGTGGTGAGAACCTCTTCCTGTACCTGAGCCAGATCCACCAACTGTGCAACTACTTCAATAAGCATAACCCCGCTTCTAAAGCACGGGCTTTAATTACCAGCCATGTAGACTACTGCAATTCCTTTTTCACCAGCCTTTCACAGTACAACCTCAAAACCTCTAACTCCTGCAAAGCATGGTTGCCAGAATCCTGGTCAGGGCCAAAGCAACCAACCACATAAACCAACTTACTCCCAAGTATCTCTCCCAGCTGCGTTTCCCCTACATGCCCAAACGAGAACTTTGATCTCCCCAAATGGTCCTCCTCTCCTCTACTTCTCTGATTGCTGCTAAAGTCACTTGCACAAGGATATGGGCATTCATCTGCTATAGCTTTGCTTCAAAACAAACTACCTCAGCTTTAGAATGGAAGCCCAGGCTTGGCTTTTCACCCAGGCCTTCACACAGTCCTCATGACAGAGACTTTCTCCTTGCCTACCAAAACTCTGATCTTGAGACACCCTTCTTCCCTCAAGGGCTTTTATTCTAACATCTTACAGATGCCTGTGTCACTCCCTTATTCCCATTCATGTTCAGCTTATCTATGAGACAATACTTAGGATGTGCTCTGACATAAGCTAAACACCCACAAACACTGTAGCTGACTACTACTCCCTCTAGTCTTAAATATTACTAATTGCCAACTAAGATTTAACTGAAATTATAAACTGTATTAACTTTGAAATGCACTTTGTGACCATTACTTGGTGGTAAAAGGTGAAATATCAAATGAAATCGATATATTAATATCTATCCATGATGGCTAGTTTGTGACTTCATTTTTTGAGAGCTCATGTATAGAAACACCCTATTGTATTATAATAGTCATCAACTTTGTTCCTTGACAATAACATTCTGGATGAACAATTCTTCAGACTGTCTATGCAATTTGCATTCTGATTTCATTACTGAAGCCCATATTACAGTTAATAACGTTTTGCTACAAAAATAACCAAATCCAACAAAATAGGAGGGCTAAAGAATGATAAATCATCAATGAACAAACTATCCCAAAATAAGAGGACAAATAGTAACAACAATTAAGAGAGCTTCTTGTGCAAAAAAGTGTATTCATACTGGTAACTGTAGTCATGAGAAAAACTTTACACTTCAAGAAGCCACATAGGCACAAGTCCATCTAAATCATGAATCAAAATATGTTTTTCACATTTTATTGCATCAAAAATAATTTATAAATATCTGTGACCAGTCCAACTGGTGAAACAAATCCGAAAATCTCACTGTTGTGAATAACGTAAGTATGAGCCCCTCTTGCCATGCACAATTGATGCAACCTTGTGGCTAGAGCCCCAAGGTTTGTGCTGCTGGCTTGCAAGCGAGTCTTTGCATTAGCCAGGCTAGGACAAGATACAGGAGTCTGTAACTATGGTCAGATATGAAGGGCAGATGAGGCTGAAGACTGTGGCGGAAGATGGAGCAAGGCTGAGGCTAAAGACAGGCTTGGATGAAGACTTGGACGAAGGCAAGCTTAGGGATCTTCTTCCTGAGGCACCAAAGTAAAGTCAGAAGAGCCATTTAAAAGGATGAAGAGTGGTGGCATCATCAAAGGGTGCCACTCTTCAACCTTCCTGGCTCTATAAAGGATCTGACTTTGGGCATGCACAAGCCTAGGGGAAGGTCCAACAGTGGTGATCCCAGCAGCATCCTGCCACGTCATGCTGCTCGGCAGTGTCTTGCCGGCCTTGAGGTAAGTACAGCCACTCGCAAACAGCAAACATAACAATACTTTAGAGGCACGCATTGATTTTGTTTTCATATCGTTTTCATTTTAGATCATTATCTGTTTGATTTAATTTTTAAAATGGTTCGAAGTTTTTATTTTGAGTTTCCCTAATTTCGGAGTTAGTGCGCACTAACTGAAAATGTTACTGATATGTTAAAAAGTGTCAATTGGGGAGCAGTTTGTTAGCTAGAGGTTTGGTTCTGCATTTCCATTGGCTGTCTCCTTAGTTACTTCTTTGTGTTGCCAAGGTTGCAAAGTGGTATTTGTGGGGAGACAGCAGTGACTAGTAACAAATTTAAACAAACAAGTGATATAATAAATAATAGAATCATAAGAACATAAGAAAATGCCATACTGGGTCAGACCAAGGGTCCATCAAGCCCAGCATCCCGTCTCCAACAGTGGCCAATCCAGGCCAGAAGAACCTGACAAGTACCCAAAAACTAAGTCTATTCCATGTTACCATTGCTAATGTCAGTGGCTATTCTCTAAGTGAACTTAATAGCAGGTAATGGACTTCTCCTCCAAGAACTTATCCAATCCTTTTTTAAACACAGCTATACTAACTGCACTGACCACATCCTCTGGTAACAAATTCCAGAGTTTAATTGTGCGTTGAGTAAAAAAGAACTTTCTCCGATTAGTTTTAAATGTGCCCCATCCTAACTTCATGGAATGCCCCCTAGTCTTTCTACTATCCGAAAGAGTAAATAACCGATTCACATCTACCCATTCTAGACCTCTCATGATTTTAAACACCTCTATCCTATCCCCCCTCAGCCGTCTCTTCTCCAAGCTGAAAAGTCCTAACCTCTTTAGTCTTTCCTCATAGGGGAGCTGTTCCATTCCCCTTATCATTTTGGTAGCCCTTCTCTGTACCTTCTCCATCGCAATTATATCTTTTTTGAGATGCGGCGACCAGTTTTGTTAGCATTTAGAGCTAGGTTGAGTTGGGTAAGAAGACTGTTGATGGAAGAGAGAGGACTTTCCCATCTTTTTAGGGCATTGGAGATGGTGTCAGTGATGGGTATAAGAACTTGCACGTCGTCAGCGTAGACAAAGTGTGGGAGATCAAGATTTGAGAGTAGATGGCAGAGGGGGAGGAGGTATATGTTAAAGAGTGTAGATGATAAGAAGGAGCCTTGGGGTACGCCCCTTGTGATATTGATTGGCTCGGATTCATGGTTTTCAATTTTTACCTTGAAGTGTCTGTCACTGTTGTATGAATTGAACCAGTGAAGAGGGATCCCAGAGATGCCAATATCAGCTAGCCTGTCGAGTAATATAGAGTGGTTGATAGTGTCGAAGGCTGCGGATATGTCTAATAGGGCTAGAATGAATGTGTGACCTTTGTCAAAGCCTCTGATGACTAGGTCAGCGAGGGAGATCAGTAGAGTTTCGGTGCTGAAGTGCTTTCTAAAGCCGTGTTGTGATGGATAGAGTATCTGGTGCTGGTCTAGGTAGTTTGACAGTTGCGTGTTGACAGTTTTTTCAAGGACTTTAGCACTGAAGGGGAGGTTGGAGATAGGGCGGTAGTTGGATAAGTCAGCAGGGTCAAGTTTTGGTTTCTTAATGATTGGTTTTACTATGGCTAATTTGAGCTGGTTGGGAACATCTCCAGTGGATAGGGAGGTGTTGATAATGTCAGCTAGTGGTTGGGAAATGCTGTCTGGGATTGTCAAAAGCACTTTGGAGGGGATCATGTCAGAGGGGTGGGTGGCGGGTCGCATTTTCTTAAGTATTGCAGAAATTTCGGAGGAAGAAGTGCTTTCGAAGGTGTCCATTTTGGTGTCCGAGCTTTTGGGGGTAAATTTGGTAGGTGAAGGAACAGAGGGAAAGCGGGAGGCGAGAGTAGCGATTTTATTGTGAAAATATTGGGCAAGCTGGTTACATTTTGTGTTAGGGTCTTCGCATGGTGAGGTCTTGGGAGATGTCCTGGTGAGGTTAGAGATGAGCGAGAAGAGGGCTCTCGGATTGAATTAAAAGTTGTGAATTCTGGTGGCATAGTGGTCGTGTTTGGCTTTGAGAGTGCTAGCTCTGTAGTCATGCAGCAGAGCTCTCTGCTTAAACGGCAGGGGAGAAGAAAAAAGGGTTCGCACTCACAAAGCGGGGAGTAGCTGGCTTGTTACGGCGGTTACTACCCCAAACCAAATGTACCTGATACTTCACTCTCGACGCATATCCAGCATGGCTCTCTACTTCAACGGCATCGGAGAAAGACTGATACATCACGAATTTCCAGCATAGCTCTCTGCTTCAACGGCAGGGGAAAAGAAAAACTGATACTTCACGCATATCCAGCATAACTTCAACGGCAGGGGAGAAGAAAAAAGGATTCACACTCACAAAGCGGGGAGTAGCTGGCTTGTCACGGCGGTTACTACCCCAAACCAAATGTGCCTGATACTTCACTTTCGATGCATATCCAGCATAGCTCTCTGCTTCAACAGCAGGGGAGAAGATAAACAACCAATAAGGGCTGTATAACATAATCTGGGTAAAAACAAATAAGCATGGGTGTAGCTTGCTTATTGCGGCGGTTACTACTCCTACTACCTCTAACTAATCAAGCTAGATATTTCACTTGGATGCAGCTCCTCCACCGCTCTCTACATTAATGGCGGGGGTGGAAGGGAATTAGAACCAAGAGCTAAGAGAAACAGATAAGTATGGGAGAAGAAATGAGGGAAGCTTGCTGGGCAGACTGGATGGGCCATTTGGTCTTCTTCTGCCGTCATTTCTATGTTTCTATGTTTCTATGTTTCTATGTATTTGGCGAGTTGCTCGGTAGATGGATCTTTGCGCCATATTTTTTCTTGAGTTCTGAGTTTGTGTTTTTGGAGTTTTAGTTCAGGAGTGTACCAAGGTTGTTTTGTTTTTGTGGGAGGTTGGATCTCTTTTGTTATCAGAGGGCAAAGTTTGTTGGCTGTGTCTTTGGTGATATGGTTCCATGAGGTGATGGCAGTTTGCGAGTCTGAGAGGTCTAAATTTTTGAGGCTGTCAGTAAGGGTGTCTATAAGGTCATCTCTGGGACAGGATTTCCTGAATTGTATTGTGGTTTTTGTGTTAGGTTGCTTAGGGATGTTCTTGATTGAGCAGGAGGTTTTAATAAGAAAGTGGTCTGACCAGGGAACGGGAGTGTAGGTGGTGTGGTTTGGGAGGAGAAGGGAGTTCATGAAGATGAGGTCGAGGGAGTTGCCAGCTTTGTGCGTGGGGCTGGTTATGATTTGATGGAGATCCATTGCGTTGAAAGATGAGAGGAGCGCCTCGCAGCTGAGAGAGAGGGGAAGTGAGTCGATATGGAGGTTGAAATCACCAAGGACGATGGCGGTAATGTTTGCTGCGATGCATTCAATGATCGGAGAAATGTCAGAGTCTAAGATGCCTGCAGGCTAAGGTTTATGGCATGTGTGACACCACCCATGATACAGAACTTTCTTTAGGGAAAACTGATCCTTACTGGCCAGAATGTTGTTGCTATTTTCTAAATGCTATGTCCTGCCAAATCTGATAAATAAAAGTCTGTTTCTGAGGAGAATACACGTTGTCTATTCCCTGACTTAGGATCACAAGTAAGGTGGGAGGGCAGCTAGCAGTGTCTTGTAGCAGACAGACCCCTGCACCCCTAAACTTGCTTATAGGGTGCTGTAGCATTCTGTGAAGTTTTATATAAATGACAGAAACAAATTTTACTTCCATGTAAGAGGTTTGGTTGAGTGATGCTGTCAAATAATTTTAATGGTACTTTTACTGGGGGCTGCACCTGGCAGGGGTTTCTTTATTGCTTTTTTCCTGTTAGTTTCTTTATGCTACTATTACTGTTTGTTATTTATATACAGCTCCTAGGCACAGTGCTGTAAAAAACACAGAAGAGATAAACCTTGCTCTGCGGAGCTTACACTCAAGACACTCAGACAAATCAGAAGCTTGGTTTAAAATCAACAAGTTTTGCTGGAATTTAATTGTGAAAATGAACATTTAAATATCTCGAGGAGGTGGGGCCTCTTTTTCTATGAAAAGGAGGTGCTAGAATGAGGGGTGAAAGCCTGTAGACGCGAGTAATCTAAAGAAAAGTTTCCTTACAGAGGGCATAGTGGATGCTGGGCATGGCTTCCCAGTGTAGGTGCTGGATACAAAGATAGTATCTGAATTCAAGAAATCATGGGACAATCACAGGGGATCTCTAGGGAAGCGATAGAGATTGTAGAGGTAGGCAGACCAGATAGGCCACATAATATTTTTCTGCTGTTGTGTCTTATATTTTTATGATTCAGAGCAAAGTTTCTACTCTCAAGGAGGTAGATATTCAAAGACATTTATCGGAATAACTTTTGAGTTTTCTGGATAAGCCGATGTTTCAATATTACTGCTACTTATCCAGTTAAATTTTATCCGGATAAGTCAACATCCTGGTTCTACTTGACATTTCTGCAGCTTTCAACACCTTAGATCACCAGATTCTTATTAATGGCTTAACATTACAGTAGATTAGTCTATGAATTCTACATTACAATAAGCATAACTATAATACTATGTGTGATAAAACCACCCGTGTAAGTACCTTGGTACAATTGGTCATGAACTACTTCACTAAACAACTATGTATAATGACATATTGTAACCGAATCTTTGACGGCACCTGTTAGAATGTACTTTAGTACACTTTCACCTACATGAAATATGTGCCTACATGTAAACCGTTGCGATGGTATCTAACTTAGCAACGGTATAGAAATGTTTTTAAATAAATAAATAAATAAAATCAATTAGCATATCTGACACAGTTCTCGACAGGTTCACCTCATTCATTTCTAACTGTTCCCAAAGAATTATCTCTCAATTTCACTTGGACTGGTTCACTGTCAATTCCGGCATCCCTCAAGGTCCTCCTTCTCCGCCATTCTTTTCAATAGCTATTTCTTACCTCTTTGCTGTCTTTTGGACGGACTAGGATTATCCTTCAAAATTTAGGCAGACGATATTCAGTTTTTTGTTCCTTACAACAACTCTTGGTTTACAACTCTTTTTCCTTTGTATCTCAATGTATCCGGTCCATCAAAATTTGGCTTTCCCACATCCGGCTTAAATTAAATACCTCAAAAACAGAAATAGTTCACCTTTCTACAATTCTCCTATCCTCCTGTCATCGTCCTTCTCACCTTAATATTGATAACTGTTCTATTTCAATCTCCTCTAAAGCATGATACCTCGGTGTCATACTCGACTCTGAACTCTCAATGTCTAATCATATTTCCACTGTAAGAACATAAGAACATAAGAACATAAGAAAATGCCATACTGTGTCAGACCAAGGGTCCATCAAGCCCAGCATCCTGTTTCCAACAGTGGCCAATCCAGGCCATAAGAACCTGGCAAGTACCCAAAAACTAAGTCTATTCCATGTTACCATTGCTAATGGCAGTGGCTATTCTCTAAGTGAACTTAATAGCAGGCAATGGACTTCTCCAAGAACTTATCCAATCCTTTTTTAAACACAGCTATACTAACTGCACTAACCACATCCTCTGGCAACAAATTCCAGAGTTTAATTGTGCGTTGAGTGAAAAAGAACTTTCTCCAATTAGTTTTAAATGTGCTACTTGATAACTTCATGGAATGCCCCCTAGTCTTTCTACTATCCGAAAGAGTAAATAACCGATTCACAACTACCCGTTCTAGACCTCTCATGATTTTAAACACCTCTATCATATCCCCCCTCAGTCGTCTCTTCTCCAAGCTGAAAAGTCCTAACCTCTTTAGTCTTTCCTCATAGGGGAGCTGTTCCATTCCCCTTATCATTTTGGTTGCCCTTCTCTGTACCTTCTCCATCGCAATTATATCTTTTTTGAGATGTGGCGACCAGAATTGTACACAGTATTCAAGGTGCGGTCTCACCATGGAGCGATATAGAGGCATTATGACATTTTCCATTTTATTCACCATTCCCTTTCTAATAATCCCCAACATTCTGTTTGCTTTTTTGACTGCCGCAGCACACTGAGCCGACGATTTCAATGTGTTATCCACTATGACACCTAGATCTCTTTCTTGGGTTGTAGCGCCTAATATGGAACCCAACATTGTGTAATTATAGCATGGGTTATTTTTCCCTATATGCATCACCTTGCACTTATCCACATTAAATTTCATCTGCCATTTGGATGCCTAATTTTCCAGCCTCACAAGGTCTTCCTGCAATTTATCACAATCTGCTTGTGATTTAACTACTCTGAACAATTTTCCGTCATCTGCAAATTTGATTATCTCACTCATCGTATTTCTTTCCAGATCATTTATAAATATATTGAAAAGTAAGGGTCCCAATACAGATCCCTGAGGCACTCCACTGTCCACCCCCTTCCACTGAGAAAATTGACCATTTAATCCTACTCTCTGTTTCCTGTCTTTTAGCCAGTTTGCAATCCACGAAAGGACATCGCCACCTATCCCATGACTTTTTACTTTTCCTAGAAGCCTCTCATGAGGAACTTTGTCAAACGCCTTCTGAAAATCCAAGTATACTACATCTACCGGTTCACCTTTATCCACATGTTTATTAACTCCTTAAAAAAAGTGAAGCAGATTTGTGAGGCAAGACTTGCCCTGGATAAAGCCATGCTGACTTTGTTCCATTAAACCATGTCTTTCTATATGTTCTGTGATTTTGATGTTTAGAACACTTTCCACTATTTTTCCTGGCACTGAAGTCAGGCTAACCGGTCTGTAGTTTCCCGGATCACCCCTGGAGCCCTTTTTAAATATTGGGGTTACATTTGCTATCCTCCAGTCTTCAGGTACAATGGATGATTTTAATGATAGGTTACAAATTTTTACTAATAGGTCTGAAATTTCATTTTTTAGTTCCTTCAGAACTCTGGGGTGTATACCATCTGGTACAGGTGATTTACTACTCTTCAGTTTGTCAATTAGGCCTACCACATCTTCTAGGTTCACCGTGATTTGATTCAGTCCATCTGAATCATTACCCATGAAAACCTTCTCCATTACGGGTACCTCCCCAACATCCTCTTCAGTAAACACCGAAGCAAAGAAATAATTTAATCTTTCCGCGATGGCCTTATCTTCTCTAAGTGCCCCTTTAACCCCTCGATCATCTAACGGTCCAACTGACTCCCTCACAGGCTTTCTGCTTCGGATAAATTTAAAAAAGTTTTTTTACTGTGAGTTTTTGCCTCTACAGCCAACTTCTTTTCAAATTCTCTCTTAGCCTGTCTTATCAATGTCTTACATTTAACTTGCCAATGTTTATGCTTTATCCTCTTTTCTTCTGTTGGATCCTTCTTCCAATTTTTGAATGAAGATCTTTTGGCTAAAATAGCTTCTTTCACCTCCCCTTTTAAACATGCCGGTAATCATTTTGCCTTCTTTCCACTTTTCTTAATGTGTGGAATACATCTGGACTGTGCTTGTAGAATGGTATTTTTTAACAATGACCACGCCTCTTGGACATTTTTTACTTTTGTAGCTGCTCCTTTCAGTTTTTTTCTAACAATTTTTCTCATTTTATCAAAGTTTCCCTTTTGAAAGTTTAAGAAAACAAACCGGTAACCGATCCAAGATGGCTGATAGCAACAAACACAAAGGTGGAATTGGTATAAAATGGACTTTATTGAATCTTGCAAGATTCAATAAAGTCCATTTTATACCGATTCCACCTTTGTGTTTGTTCCTTTTGAAAGTTTAGCACGAGAGCTGTGGATTTGCACACTGTTCCAGTCATTAAATCAAATTTGATCATATTATGATCACTATTGCCAAGCGGCCCCACCACCGTTACCTCTCTCACCAAGTCCTGTGCTCCACTGAGAATTAGATCTAAAATTGCTCCCTCTCTCGTTGGTTACTGAACCAATTGCTCCATAAAGCTATCATTTATTCCATCCAGGAACGTTATCTCTCTAGCGTGTCCCGATGATACATTTACCCAGTCAATATTGGGGTAATTGAAGTCTCCCATTATTACTGCACTACCAATTTGGTTAGCTTCCCTAATTTCTCTTAGCATTTCACTGTCTGTCTCACCATCTTGAACAGGTGGACGGTAGTATACCCCTATCACTATGGTCTTCCCCGACACACAAGGGATTTCTACCCATAAAGATTTAATTGTGCATTTAGTCTCATGCAGGATATTTATCCTGCTGGACTTTATGCCATCCCGGACATAAAGCGCCACACCTCCTCCCGGGTGCTCCTCTCTGTCATTGCGATATAATTTGTACCCCGGTATAGCACTGTCCCATTGGTTATCCTCTTTCCACCATGTCTCTGAGATGCCAATTAAGTCTATGTCATCATTCACTGCTATACATTCTAATTCTCACATCTTACTTCTTAGACTTCTGGCATTAGCATACAAACATTTCAAAGTTTGTTTTTTGTTTGTATTTTCATTCTGCTTTTTAATTGATAGGGATAAGTTAGAATTTTTTAGCTCAGGTGAGTTTTTAGTTACAGGCACTTGGACTACTTTTCTAATTATTGGAACCTCACTGTCGGGATGTCCTAATTCTAATGCATCATTAGTATCCTTTAAAGATACATCTCTCCGAACCATGCGCTGCTGAGCGACTGCCGGCTTTCCCCTTTGTTCTACTTTAAAAGCTGCTCTATCTCCTTTTTAAAGGTTAGCGCCAGCAGTCTGGTTCCACCCTGGTTAAGGTGGAGCCCATCCCTTCGGAAGAGACTCCCCCTTCCCCAGAAGGTTCCCCAGTTCCTAACAAACTGAATCCCTCTTCCTTGCACCATCGTCTCATCCACGCATTGAGACTCCGGAGCTCTGCCTGCCTCTGGTGACCTGCGCGTGGAACAGGGAGCATTTCAGAGAATGCTACCCTGGAGGTTCTGGATTTAAGCTTTCTACCTAAGAGCCTAAATTTGGCTTCCAGAACCTCCCTCCCACATTTTCCTATGACGTTGGTGCCCACATGTACCACGACAGCCGGCTCCTCCCCAGCACTGTCTAAAATCCTATCTAGGTGACGCGTGAGGTCTGCCACCTTCGCACCAGGTAGGCAAGTTACCAGGCGATCCTCACGCCCACCAGCCACCCAGCTATCTACATTCCTAATAATCGAATCACCAACTATGACGGCCGACCTAACCCTTCCCTCCTGGGCAGTAGGCCTTGGGGAGATATCCTCAGTGCTAAAGGACAATGCATCACCTAGAGAGCAGGTCCTTGCTACAGGATCCTTTCCTGCTACACCTGGTTGGTGCTCTCCCATTATGAGACCTTCTTCCTCCAAGGCAGCACCAGGGCTGCCAGTCTGAAGTTGGGACTTGACTACTATGTCCCTGAAGGTCTCATCTATATACCTCTCTGTCTGCCTCAGCTCCTCCAGGTCTGCCACTCTAGCCTCCAGAGATCGGACTCGTTCTCTGAGAGCCAGGAGCTCTTTGCATCGCATGCACATGTACAACTTCTCACCGGTGGGTAAAAAATCATACATGTGACACTCAATGCAAAAGACTGGGAAGCCCCCCTCTTACTGCTGGACTGCCCCCTTCATCTCAAATTTGTTCAGTTCTTAGTTAAATTTTAGGTTGCTATGGGAATAGGAATGTGTCTAAATTAATGTCCTTTAAATGTATTAGTGAATTCAATATGTGTCTGGTAGTGACCTACAGGGGTCTGATCGAATTCTCAATAAAGTTTTTGTTGATGGGTTTTTGGTTTTTTTTGTGAAAGTGGCACCTGCATCAGTAAGTTGCCCCCATGCTTATTTGTTTCCCCAGTCCGTAAAAGTCAGGGCCCTTATTGGTTGCTGTTCGAATACAATTTCCATTTTCCCCCTGCTGTTGAAGCAGAGAAGCCATGATGGAGTTGCATCAACAGTTTGAAGGCTTAATGGCTAGAGGTCCGATTTTAAAAGGGCCAAGTATGTAAAAACGGGGGGGTTACGCACATGTCTGGGCCTTGCACATGCCAAGCGCATTTTAGAATGGGCCCAGCCAGGTGTGTAACCCCCCATTATGCACAGACGTTCTGGGCCCTGCTAATGTGGCGAGTCAGGGTCAGGGGCGTGGTTTGTGTGGGAAGGGGCGAGGCGAGGAGGGGGTGGGCCGGGACAGCGCCATTAGCTGCTGTCCCGTGGAAGCAAGCGGCGGCAGCCGGCCGGCACGCGGAGTTGAATTCTGCTTCCCGAGAAGATGTAAATATAATAATGAAAAAAACGGGGAAGGTTAGAGTTAGTTTAGGGGTGAAAGAGGTGGGAAGGGTAGGATTAGGGATAGGGAACTGGAGGAGGCCCGACTCAGGCTACCCACCCTCACATGTGCTGCAGACATGAAAGTCCAGACCCACATTTCATAACATGCGTGCGCTGACACGCACATGTGTAAAATAGCCGTGTCCATGTGTGCGGGTCAGGAACTGCTTGCACATGGATGCATGTGCTTTTTTTTTTTTAATGTACCTTCAAGTGTAATAACCACTGCCCCAGCAATTTACCCCCGTGCACTTTTTTCTTTATTTCCATCCTTTAACCTTTAGGGATCCACAGGGTTTATCCCAAGCCCCTTTGAATTCCTTCACTGTTTTTGTCTTCACCACCTCCTCCGGAAGGGCCTTCCAGGCATCCACCCCCCTCTCTGTGAAGAAATATCTCCTGATATTGATTATTAGTCATCCTCCCTGGAGTTTAATTTCTTGACCCCTAGTTCTACTGATTCCTTTCCAACGGAGAAGATTTGTCGATTGTGCATCATTAAAACCTTTCAGGTATCTGAAGGTCTGTATCATATCCCCCCTGCTCCTCCTCTCCTCCATATTCAGTTCCTCCTCATAGTCCTTCTCATACAGATCCCACACCATTTTGATCACTCTTCTCTGGTTAAAGGATCGGCCTCCAAAAGGGACTTTGTCCCTGTTGAGATACGGTCTCCAGAACTGAACACAGTACTCCAGGTGAGGCCTCACCAAGGACCTGTACAAGGGAATAATCACTTCCCTTTTCTTACTCGATATTCCTCTCTCTATGCAGCCCAGCATTCTTCAGGCTTTAGCTATTTCCTTGTCACATTGCTTTGCAGTCTTCAGATCACTAAATACTATCACCACAAGGTCTCTCTCTTGTTCTGTGCACATCCGCCTTTCACCCCCATCACACTCAGCTCTTTTGGATTTCCACTCCCCATATGCATGACTCTGCCCTTCCTGGCACTGAATCTCAGCTGCCATATCTTCGACCACTCTTCCAGCTTCCTTAAATCCCGTCTCATTCTCTCCACTCCTTTTGCAGATCTTAGTATCATCTGCAAATAGACAAATTGTATCTTCTATCCCTTTCACAATGTTGCTCACAAAGATAATGAACAGAACTGGTCCCAAAACTGAACCCTGCAGCTCTCCACTTAACACCACTCTCTCTTCAGAGTAAGTTCCATTTACCATCACGCGCTGTCTCCTATCAGCCAACCAGTTTGTAATCCAGGCCACCACCTCAGCACTCACTCCTAAGCTTCTCATTTTATTCACAAGTCTCCTATGTGGGACCGTATCAAAAGCTTTGCTGAAATCCAAGTAGATCCCCTCGAGTGCTCTTCCTCGATTCAATTCTCTAGTCACCCAATCAAATAAAATCAATCAGATTTGTCTGACAGGACCTTCCCCTGATGATTCCATGCTGCCTCAGGTCCAGCAATTCTTCTGATTGTAGATAGTTCACTCTCCTTTCCTTCAGCAGAATCTCCATTACTTTTCCCACCACTGAGGTGAGGGTAACCGGTCTGTAGTTACCAGCCTCCTCTCTGCTCCCACTCTTGTGAAGCAGGACCACCACCGCTCTTCTCCAATCTCTCGGCACCACTCCCGTTTCTAGGGATCTATTGAACAGGTCACACAGTGGACCCACCAGCACATCTCTGAGCTCCCTCAGTATCCTGGGATGAACCTCATCAGGCCCCATGGCTTTGTCCACTTTCCAGGGATCTATTGAACAGGTCACACAGTGGACCCACCAGCACATCTCTGAGCTCCCTCAGTATCCTGGGATGAACCTCATCAGGCCCCATGGCTTTGTCCACTTTCCAGGGATCTATTGAACAGGTCACACAGCGGAGCCCCCAGCTCATCTCTGAGCTCCCTCAGTATCCTGGGATGAACCTAATCAGGCCCCATGGCTTTGTCCACTTTCCAGGGATCTATTGAACAGGTCACACAGCGGAGCCCCCAGCTCATCGCTGAGCTCCCTCAGTATCCTAGGATGAACCTAATCAGGCCCCATGGCTTTGTCCACTTTCCAGGGATCTATTGAACAGGTCACACAGCGGAGCCCCCAGCTCATCGCTGAGCTCCCTCAGTATCCTGGGATGAACCTCATCATGCCCCATGGCTTTGTCCACTTTCCAGGGATCTATTGAACAGGTCACACAGCGGAGCCCCCAGCTCATCCTGAGCTCCCTCAGTATCCTGGGATGAACCTCATCAGGCCCCATGGCTTTGTCCACTTTCCAGGGATCTATTGAACAGGTCACACAGCGGAGCCGCCAGCTCATCTCTGAGCTCCCTCAGTATCCTGGGATGAACCTCATCAGGCCCCATGGCTTTGTCCACTTTCCAGGGATCTATTGAACAGGTCACACAGCGGAGCCGCCAGCTCATCTCTGAGCTCCCTCAGTATCCTGGGATGAACCTCATCAGGCCCCATGGCTTTGTCCACTTTCCAGGGATCTATTGAACAGGTCACACAGCGGAGCCGCCAGCTCATCTCTGAGCTCCCTCAGTATCCTGGGATGAACCTCATCAGGCCCCATGGCTTTGTCCACTTTCCAGGGATCTATTGAACAGGTCACACAGCGGAGCCGCCAGCTCATCTCTGAGCTCCCTCAGTATCCTGGGATGAACCTCATCAGGCCCCATGGCTTTGTCCACTTTCCAGGGATCTATTGAACAAGTCACACAGCGGAGCCGCCAGCTCATCTCTGAGCTCCCTCAGTATCCTGGGATGAACCTCATCAGGCCCCATGGCTTTGTCCACTTTCAGTTTCCCCAGCTCTTCCCATACATTCTCTACAGTAAATGGAGTTACATCTACTCCACTCCCCTCCAGTTTCTTGTTAACTAGTGACGGTCCTTCTCCAGGGTCCTCTTTAGTGAACACAGAACTGAAGTATTCATTTAATATTTCTGCAATTTCTTCGTCTCTCTCCACACATTGATCCTTTCCACCTTTCAGTCTCTCTATACCACTTTGAACTTTTCTCCTTTCTCTGATGTATCTGAAAAATGTTTTGTCACCTCGCTTTACCTCCTTGGCCATCCTTTTTTCATGTAACCTTTTGCTTTCCTGATTTCTTTCAGATATTCTTCCCTGGGTTCCTCTTTTTGGGATCCTTTATACTTCTTGAATGCTGTTTGTTTGGTTTTTTTTTGCTTTTATTTTTTCCACCACCTCCTTAGAGAACCAGAATCTGTTTCTTTTTCCTCTTATTCTTGTTCACAGATTTTTTGCCTTTGTAATAACTCCGTTTAACCTGGCCCACTGTTAAAAGGCCTTCAAGGGCAGAGTTTAGTTAGCACAATAACTTATTTGGCTGACTCTGATACTTGGAGATTGCTGAATAAGTTATTGAGCTAATGGCAGACATGGCCCGGAGAGGAGGGTTAAACTGCTGGTCTTCCTTTAAAGAAGAACAAAATAGCCATCGGGCCTAGAGGCTTGCTTCCCCTCCCCCACCCCAGTATCCCAAAGTGAGGCCTCAGAGCCTTAGCACCTCCTCCTCCTCCTCCTCCTCCTGTGCCCCTCCAAATGTTATTCTAAAGGGGAAGGAGCAAGGAGCCAATCATTGTCCCTGCCCTCCTCTTCCTGCTTAGTCAAAAAATGATTTAACTCCACACCCTCCTCATCCCCCTTCTTCCTAGAGCAACCCCAATCCTCGCAGCCCACCCAGCCTCCTCCCAAACTTTACCTTCCTCTGGATCATGGTCCTCTCCTACCACTTTTCTGACAGCAATGGAAGACCCCAGGATCAGGAGAGGGCCTAGGGGAGGGAGCCTGGTGTGGTGGGAGAGAAGGGTGGTCTGGGGATGAAGGAGGAGAAGCAGCTGCTGGGGAGGGGGGGGGGAGGGCCTTCTACCCCTTCACCTTCACAACCATGTTGGGAGCTTTTTTTGGGGGGGGGGGGGGGTGTCTCAACTCGGCGGGTTCCATGTTTTATGGCACTGGGGTGGGCTTGGGGGATTGGGCTGCCACTCTTGCTGATTCATTTTCGATTTAAAGCAAGATCGCCACTTCCCCGGGTTCATTCTTTGAATATAGGCGGTTAAGCTTAAAGTTATCTGGGTACACCTACAGGATTAGCTTTAAAACCTATCCCATGATTTCCAAACACAGCTGGTTAGGTCTCAAAGTTATCTGGGTAGGTATTCCTGGATAATTTATGCGAGGATATTCAGAGGCTGAATATTCCTAACTTACGGGCCGATTCAGTAAAGTCCGCGGGAGAGCTTCCCGGGGCGTGCACAGGCCACTCTCCTGTGCGTGCGATTCAGTATTTAAATGAGGCCCGGCGGTAGAAACAGGCAAAAGAAGTGGCGGCTGTCAGCGGGTTTGACAGCCGACGCTCAATTTTGCCGGTGTCGGTTCTCGAGGCCGCTGACAGCCAAGGACTTGGAAACCGGATGCAGGCAAAATTGAGCGTCCGGTTTTCGACCTGACAGCTGCGGACCGACTTCAAATTTTTTTTTTTTAACTTTTTTTTACCCTTTGGGACCTCCGACTTAATATCGCCATGATATTAAGTCGGAGGGTGCACAGAAAAGCAATTTTTACTGCTTTTCTGTGCACTTTCTCGGTGCCTGAAGAAATTAGCGCCTACCTTTGGGTAGGCGCTAATTTCTGAAAGTAAAATATGCGGCTTGGCTGCACATTTTGCTTTCTGAATTGCGCACGCATACCTAATAGGGCCATCAACATGCATTTGCATGTTGAGGACGCTATTAGGTGCCGCGGGTTGGACGCGCGTTTTCGGCCCCTTACTGAATAAGGGGTAAGGGAAAGCACGTGTCCAATGGTGGGTTAACAGTGTGGTCCATCGGAGTGCACTGTACTGTATCGGCCCGTTAAAAAGCTTTGTTTAGCCCGATAAGTTATCCATTTTCTGGGTGGTTGAATGTTGGCCTCAGAGAGTGGCTGGGTGACTCTGACCCTTCATTTGCCCTCAGTGCCATCCCTTTGCCCTTTGCCCAGGTAGGCGGGGGGCAGCCTGCTTGCTGGGAATAATACACCTACCATTTGCTGCACTGGGAAGAGGGGCACAATATTCAATGGACACCCATTTACCTGCGGAGAATCCCAGTTACCCTGTCCACACTGCTAAGGACATTGTCCAGCTGCCAGCCATAGAAGCTCGAGCACTAATAAGACATCGCCTCTTATGCAAGTCATGTTTTGCTGTCTTTTTCTTTGGTTGTCTGCAATCTTGGGTGGCAGAGCATAAAATTCCCCTCCCTCAATCTAACACCATATCATCCAACCCATCGCGCTATATCTTCCCACCCAACATTGTAATAATCTAAACAAAAACCAAAACATGAAATCCACAAAGAGCTGCATGGTGGCTATTCTGGATTTATCCCATTGCATACTTGGACTTGTTCCTCTGACTTCCCTATTGCAGTCCCTTAGAATAGGAAGACTACAAGTTCCTGCATGCAGTGGAGTAAAACCAGGACTGGATCAGCCTGTCCTGAAAATCTGGAGCCAGTTGGCAACCCTATTCTTTGACCAGCTATGTGCTGACTTACAAAATAATCAGAAGGATATGGGGTCTATGACAAAATGGGAGGTGTTCTTGAATATTTTATAGAGCCAAGTGCTTAGCAGGTATAGAGCAAAATTGAAGAGTTGTAGTGTTAGTCTTGTTGCTTCTCTCTCGGGGTTGTGTGGTAGTGGGAAGGTGTATGGAATGAGTGTTATGTTGGCGACAAATTGAAGAGTTGTAGTGTTAGTCTTGTTGCTTCTCTCTCGGGGTTGTGTGGTAGTGGGAAGGTATATGGAATGAGTGTTATGTTGGCGACAAATTGAAGAGTTGTAGTGTTAGTCTTGTTGCTTCTCTCTCGGGGTTGTGTGGTAGTGGGAAGATGTATGGAATGAGTGTTATGTTGGCGACAAATTGAAGAGTTGTAGTGTTAGTCTTGTTGCTTCTCTCTCGGGGTTGTGTGGTAGTGGGAAGGTGTATGGAATGAGTGTTATGGTGGCGACAAATTGAAGAGTTGTAGTGTTAGTCTTGTTGCTTCTCTCTCGGGGTTGTGTGGTAGTGGGAAGGTGTATGGAATGAGTGTTATGGTGGCGACAAATTGAAGAGTTGTAGTGTTAGTCTTGTTGCTTCTCTCTCGGGGTTGTGTGGTAGTGGGAAGGTGTATGGAATGAGTGTTATGTTGGCGACAAATTGAAGAGTTGTAGTGTTAGTCTTGTTGCTTCTCTCTCGGGGTTGTGTGGTAGTGGGAAGGTGTATGGAATGAGTGTTATGTTGGTGACAAATTGAAGAGTTGTAGTGTTAGTCTTGTTGCTTCTCTCTCGGGGTTGTGTGGTAGTGGGAAGATGTATGGAATGAGTGTTATGTTGGCGACAAATTGAAGAGTTGTAGTGTTAGTCTTGTTGCTTCTTTCTCGGGGTTGTGTGGTAGTGGGAAGGTGTATGGCATGAGTGTTATGTTGGCAACAAATTGAAGAGTTGTAGTGTTAGTCTTGTTGCTTCTCTCTCGGGGTTGTGTGGTAGTGGGAAGGTGTATGGAATGAGTGTTATGTTGGCAACAAATTGAAGAGTTGTAGTGTTAGTCTTGTTGCTTCTCTCTCGGGGTTGTGTGGTAGTGGGAAGGTGTATGGAATGAGTGTTATGGTGGCGACAAATTGAAGAGTTGTAGTGTTAGTCTTGTTGCTTCTTTCTCGGGGTTGTGTGGTAGTGGGAAGGTGTATGGCATGAGTGTTATGTTGGCAACAAATTGAAGAGTTGTAGTGTTAGTCTTGTTGCTTCTCTCTCGGGGTTGTGTGGTAGTGGGAAGGTGTATGGAATGAGTGTTATGGTGGCGACAGAGAATGTGGTTCGTGCAGTTAGTATAGCTGTGTTTAAAAAAGGATTGGATAAGTTCTTGGAGGAGAAGTCCATTACCTGCTATTAAGTTCACTTAGAGAATAGCCACTGCCATTAGCAATGGTTACATGGAATAGACTTAGTTTTTGGGTACTTGCCAGGTTCTTATGGCCTGGATTGGCCACTGTTGGAAACAGGATGCTGGGCTTGATGGACCCTTGGTCTGACCCAGTATGGCATTTTCTTATGTTCTTATGGTAGCAGAAAGGATAAAAGGTTTGCTGTAATGTCTGAGTGGGGGTAGTTTAGATGTTGCTATGTTAAGCTATTAGAGGGGCTGCGAGCACAGTTATAATTATTGGCTTTATGCTGATTTGTTGATATTTATGTGGCTGAAGAGAAATAACCCCCAAAACTAGTGGAGCTGTTGCATGAAAATGCACTCTCCTAGGTGGCCTTACTAAACAGTGCCGTGCCATCCAGCATTTCTGTGGACTTGTAGCCTGCGGCTAGCAACGTGGCTCCTGCATGGCCTGCAGTGTCAGAAGGTGCAGAGTATGGGGGCTTCACTGATGGAGAGGCGAGGGGATGGGACTGAAATCCCATGCGCCTTCATGCCCGCTGTCTCTTCTTCACTCACTCAGATTGCTGTTCTCCTGCTCTCTCCTTCTCTCTGGCTCCTGCCTTTTGCTCTCTCTCTTCCTCTTTGTCCCCGCTCTCTGGCTCTGCATTCGCTCTGCACGCCTCCCTGCCCGGGCTGTGTGCACAGCATTGTTAGGCCGTGCAGGACACAATGTACGTGGAGAGGCCAGGAGAGGAGGGGGTAGGGACAGCGGGAGGAATGTTTAACCAGGTGGGTGTGCATTAGCTTCCTCGGTGTATGGAGGTCGGCTATATTAATTATTTCTTCTGGATAATAAAAAAGAGAAAAGAAAGGAATGAGAAAAGTAAGTGGCTGAGTGAAGAGGTGGGGAGCGCCCTTCAGAGCTGGGCCTGCACTAATGTAGCCGGTGAATGGGCTGGCACACGACAGAGACCGCCTGGTACAACAATTCAGAGGTGTGCCCCCTCTCTGTAATTGCCCAAGAAGCTGTATTACTCTCGCTCATTTCCTGCCTTTTTACAGGTTTTAACAAGCTCTGATGCTTTTAATAGCGGTTTGAGTAGCAGCCCTTCAGCAGGCCCCCTCCCCTCTTCTAAAGCAGCTATTACTCTCCTCTTTCTCTGGCTAATGTCTGGAAACCTGCTATCTTTAATCATTCCTGGACCAGGCAGCAAACAAGGAGCTCGGCTCCCTTCCTCCAATTACTTACTGCATCTTTCTCTGCACATCAAAAAGAGAGAGAGAGAGAGAGAGGCATCTCAAGAGCGAAACACGCCAATACCGGCATTTTATTTCCTTACTCAGACCACATTCAAAAGCAAAAGCGATAATGGCCTGAGAAATGGGCCTCTCCTTTCTCTCTCCATGTACAACTCCTCGTTTTAAACCTATTTCAGGAACTTTAGGATATTGAATTTTTCAAATGAAGGTTGAAGGCCTCTTTCAACCTACGGCTGAAGAGAAATGCGCTGAGAGCCTACAGCAAGCCCAGCCTCCACCTCTGCAATGCCTCATGGCGGGCCTCTCCCTGCAATATGAAGGCAGCAGGGGGCAACGTTCAGGTTCACTGTTAGATACTCTCCTGCTTCTTCTTCTCATCTTTTCTCTTTTCTGGCTGCCCAGTGGTGAATACAATAAAAGTTGGTTAATATCCACTGACCCCACATAATATTCTAGTAACAAGGCTGGATGTGACTTCTGTTGATGTGAACAGTTCTTGATGGTTAGTCCAGCACGATAAGCCACGTAATTCTCAGAATCAGCAGGATTTCTCAAGGGTGCACCTTCCTCCCCGGTCCCTCCACACTCCATACTCTCATGCAGCTCCAAAATAACACTACGGGATGCACTCCAATTGGGTCCAACCATCTCGTTTATTTTCTTGCACGCATCTAACATACCAAGCGAAGGTTCCAGCTCAGAGGTAGTCGTTACAGTTCCACAGAATACAAAAATTTGCCAGTACTTCAAATGATATTGAACTTGTTTGTTGCAATTTGATCATCCATAGCGGGCAATGTTGCTCATACACAGAGATTTCACTAAACAGTGGACTGTTGCAACCCCATGGTATTCACAAAAAGATGGTTTGACTCATACCTCAGCAAGAGGTGTCAAGTTAGTTGGCATTAACCTCCCTTCAGGGAGCTTGCTCCTCTAGGGTTGCATGCTGGAGAAAGACATCTTGCCTCTTCCGAAGCTCTCCAAGCAGTGACTCAACTAAAGTTGGAGTATGCTGAAATAAAACAATAACAAAACATGAAGCATTCCACACAGGGTGCTAATGAGTAAGCGAGGATTACACCAGCACTCGGAGGGCAAATCACAGCCACACATTCTCCTGCAGCTATTGTCACATTCGGGAACAGGATGTGGGGACTCTTCTGCAGAGAAACTGTCATTCTGCTTGGAAGCAAAGAAGACCGAGATCCCTGAGCAGAAATGGGCTGTTGTCTTGACTGTGTGGGGGAGATAGCACACAGGTCTTACAAGCCTTGCCAAACACTAAGACGTGTGAAGAGATCATAGCATTGCTCAAGGCCTATTTCTCACCCACATTGTCCATCACAGTGCAAAGGTTTCACTTCCACAGGTGGAATCAAGGTTGTAATGAGAGCGTTGCCACTTGTAAGGCTGAGCTGCACAGAATTCTGGCAAATTCTTTAACAAAATCATGCTTCATGACTGTCTGGTCTATGGGGTCCAGAATGAAGCGCGCCTATGTCGTCTCCTTGCTGAGGAAAATCTGACCCTTGTGACAGCACAGGAAAAGTCTTGGGCAGCTGAAATAGCAAGAAATCCAATATGGACATCGTCAGTCCCAATAAGAAGGTCACTCTGCTTCCAAACTTGTGGTTTAACCATGGATGTCAGCATTCATGCTCTACGTACAGATTTAAAGGGGCAGATTGCCATTTTTGCAAAAAGAAAGACCACGTTGAAAGAACTGGCAGATCAAAATTAAGTGGTGAGAAGAGTAGAGGAAAATACATTTAATTTTAATTTGAATACATTTGATATACCACCTTTCTCAACAAATCACAGATGTTTCTAATTCAAAAACCTTATAATTAGAAAATTCAACAACAAATGTACCTTAACTAATCACGTGTACTAATACATCCAAGAGCATAGACATCACAATTCAAAACCACCTGAAGCACATTAAATTCCTACCCTCATAACTATTATATCCTATCACTAAGTAAAAAACAGCATCAACTGCATTCTTTTACATAAACCAGATTAAAACCATCTCGGTCTTTTCCTAAATTTCTCAGGGTATTCCATTCCTTGATATGCAAATACCCATTGTCCAGTCTTCAGTCAACTATGGAAGCTTCAATAAATCCTGCTGAGAAGGAATCTTGTTGGCTTACTATGAAATGAGCAAATTGGCTTGATACTGGGGCTGTCCATTAGAAATGGATTTACAAGTTAGGCATAATATCTTCAATTCGCTCCCAGCCCCAGTAGCAAGCGGTGTAACTCTTTCATTAAAGGAGTTCCATGATCATAGTTTGATTTGCCAAAAATCACTTTTGCAGCTCTATTTTGTAATAATTGCAACCTTTTCAAAGAAGGCCTGGAAATTCCTGCGTAGGGACTATGACAATAATGCAAACATGATAAAAGCAATGACTGGGAAATTCTCTCACATGCACACTCTACAGAATGTGGAGTCACATAATTCAGTGGTTGTGAGCGTGAGATGGAGGTTGACTCTGGATTTGGGGAGTCAGCTGTCAGTGAAGGCTTTCTCAAGGAGTCGTTTCCTGCTTACAATCCTCCCGACAGCGCAGACTCTGTGATTACAATGGACAGGAGGTTGAGCTCGCAGGAAGCTGTGCTATAAATTCTTGCTACAGCCGTTTTCAGGGGACTCTGCCACTCATAGTCACACGGGGAAAACAAAAGAGCGTCTCACCTTTAGGAATCGGTATCCAAGGAGGTCCATGTCATGACTGAAGGCATCTCAAGGACATCAAGAATGAATTCCCTCGGGCTAACAGTTTCATTCACCTGTCCCAGCCATTGCACCCCTTCACCTGAAGGCCAGGAATGAGCTAAGATCAAGCAAGGCTGAGCTGCCCATCTCATAGCACAAGGCATCCTCAAAACACTTACACATATAATATGGGCCACACCCATTGCACACATTTGCATTTTGCTTTAGCTTCGGTACATGTGTGGAAAGTAGAAATGCACTGTTAACAAGACGCTTGTATATCACCCAGAACTCATGCCTGCTCTTAATCAACTACTTGCCACACTTGCTAGAGGGAAGGACTTTGCACAAGTCTAGCAGTAGCTGATGGTGGATGAAAAAGCTGCTGGTGTACTGCCTCAGACATCAAAGATCTTTCTGAGTTACACATCTCCAATTCGCAATCTTTTTCATACCAGGCATCTTCCAGGACTTCATAGAGACATTACTGAATGGAATTCTAAGTGTCGCATCATATTTTGATGGAAGCATGAGAGGATAAACTCTCTGGGTAACTTAGGGAAATCTACACCAATTTCAAAAGTCAGGCATTTGAGTGAATGAAGATAAATGTGAAATTAGGACTTTCAGTGTCACATTCTTGGACTATTAATCAAGTTTACTTAGGGAATAGCCACTGCTATTAATTGCATCAGTAGCATGGGATCTTCTTAGTGTTTGGGTACTTGCCAGGTTCTTGTGGCCTGGTTTGGCCTCTGTTGGAAACAGGATGCTGGGCTTGATGGACCCTTGGTCTGACCCAGTATGGCACGTTCTTATGTTCTTCTTATGTTCTTATGACTACTGCATTGATGCTTCAGAAATCCATCCAGTAGGAAACCAGGTAAAGGAAGTCCATGATGCCTCTGAACCAACTTTTAAAGATAAGCTGAGTTCTTTTTTGGGAATTCTTAAATTCTTTCATAGCTTTCTTCCACAAAAGGCAACACTCATTGAAGCACTACACAGACTCCTTCATAAAGGGATGCCATGGAAGTGGACCTGCCCACGCTTTCTGGAAAATTAAAAGCTCCTGACTTCAGACTCTGTTTCCACTCTGTAGGATGAAAGAGGCCTCTCATAGTTGCCTCCTGCAGTGCCTCCTCATGTGGTGCTGGGGCTGCGCTGAGGCACTGATTGCCTACTATTCTCAAAACTTGCCATTATATGAATGGAGTTATGCTTAGATTGATAGACCGGTGCTCACATTTTTAGCTGGGGTTAATGGATTGCACAAGGGCATCTATGCAGGCTTTTGAAATCCATAATGATCACAAGCTGCCAAAGACAAGCCTTCACCCCTTGTCCTGTTGCCCCAGCATTGCAGCATCATGCTGAGGACTTTTGCCAGAATTATGCATATAAAGCATTTGCCCATGCTGATACCTTGAGTTATCTACTGCTGTGTATACCAGACTTGATTGTACCACCTCTAATTATGTCCTATAAAAAAATCAGAATTAAACCAAAAAATAACCAGACCGATGGCATACCCAACAAATGCCAGTACAAAAAAATAGCATTACGTAAGTTAGAAAGAAATTGGAGAAAAAACGAAAATACTTATACGCTAACCTCCTTCCGCTTAGCCTTGAATCAATATAAAAAAAACATTGATGCCTCAAAAAAAGATTATTACAATAAAAAAATGCAGAAATATCAGCATAATCCTAGAATGCTTTTCTCTATTGTTAAACAATTAATTAAACAACCTTTACAAACAAATAGTTTTTTGTCAGAAGACAAGTGTGACGAGATTGCCTTGTACTTTAAAAACAAAATTGATGATTTAAATGCAAACTTTAATACAAGCCCTTATCAAGACACAAAAATGATTCGGAAAGAAGGAGCATCCTGGGCTTCATTCGATCTTACATCAGCTTCTGAAATAGAAACACTAATAAAAAAAATTAAACCCAGCTCAACACCCGATTGATCCTATTCCTAATTCTACCTTAAAGACAATTGCCTTTCCGATTGCTGAAATTATTAATCAATCACTAATTGAAGGGATAGTACCTGAAATATTAAAACACGCTATTATTAAACCTATTATAAGAAAGCCACATCTTGACTCAGCCCAATTAAGCAATTACAGACCCATTTCAAATTTATCTTTCATAGCAAAAGTGATTGAAAAAATAGTTCAGAATCAACTAGCTGATTTTTTTAGAGCTTAATAACATTTTATTTCCAAACCAATATGGTTTTAGGAAACATTTTAACACAGAATCGCTTTTAATCGCTATGACAGGTACCATTTTAAGAGGCTTCGATTATGGACAAAGCTATTTTTTAATACTTTTAGATTTATCAGCAGCGTTGGATACTCTGGATCACTGCATTTTAATAGATTGTTTGAGAAAAATTGGTATTAATGGTATTGTTTTAAATTGGTTTGCGTCTTTCCTCAACCATTGGGCATTTCAGGTTAAAATAAAAAATTCATTTTCCAAAAAATATCCTCTTAAAACTGGAGTACCGCAGGGTTCTGCTCTTTCAGCCACCCTTTTTAATATTTATGTTTTACCTATCTGTCACCTTTTCAGTGGTTTAGGATTGAATTTTTATATGTATGCCGATGACATACAATTTCTTGTCCGTTAAGGACTCAATTGAACAAACTTATAAAGTTATAGCAGTTTATCTATCCACCTTGCAGCAACTTTTGAGACACATGAAGGTAATACTGAACATGAATAAAACAGAAATAATATTAGAACGAAAATGTAGACAAGAGGAACTTCCGCCTTTAAAAATTGATAATGACACAAAAATTACACCTTCCCGTTATGCAAGAGATCTGGGAGTCACTATCAATTCAGAATTATCTTGGAATAAGCACACAGCAACCAAATTAAAGGATGGTTACTTTAAATTATTAACTCTTCGGAATCTAAAGCCATTGTTAGAACCAAACATTTTAGATCAGTCCTCCAGGCGCTCCTATTTGCAAACAAGGACTACTGTAACACCCTTTTATTAGGATTACCACTTAATGCTATCTGACCTCTACAAATCCTGCAGAATGCCGCAGCTCGTGTCCTAACAGGCACAAAAGAGAGTGACCATATAACCCCTATACTTATATCTTTACATTGGTTACCTCCGATTTATCGTATACAGTACAAAGCTGCATGCATAATTCATAATATAATCTATGGATCAAATACTGAGTGGCAGAACACAACGATACGCTTACACGTCCCGCAGAGGAATTTACGATCCGCCAACAAAGGACTGTTGACAGTACCTAAAATCAAATCGGCTAAACTTAGTCAAGTTCGTGAACGAGCAATATCTATCTATAGCAGGCCCAAAACTGTGGAACACTCTGCCTGAAGAAATAAGAATGCAAGCTGATATTAAAAAATTTAAAGCAGAACTCAAACATGGCTTTTTAAATGCGCCTATATCGAATCACAGTGACAGAAGAACTCAGCCTATCGCAGCACATTGTTATTTTGTACTTTTACTATTTAATCTTCCTGTATTTTATTTATGGTAATGTTAATTTTAATTATTTATGATTTTACCATGCTTCATTGATTATTGATTATCTTATTTTATTACTTGTTTTAATTATTGATCATTTTACTATTGTATTTTTCATGCTTTAATTTATTGTTCACCGTTATGATGGTTTTCCCGATATGACGGTAAACAAACAAACAAACCTTAAACCTTAATTCAAAATTTGAAACTCTTTCTGATAAGGTCATAGCAGAAAAACTAAATGAGTTCTTTGCTTCAGTGTTTTCTTTAGAAGATTTGGGGAGATAACTATGCCTAGGTCATCCTAGCTAGTTCAATCCTAGGTCAACCTAGCTAGTTAGTTAGTTTGTTTTTCTTATTTACTTAGACCAAATTTTCTGTTTTTGTTCCAAGATTTGTTCCATGTAAACTGCCACCCGGCAGTAGTTATTACTGTTAACTGTGAACCGGAGTGATATGTATTGTATACAGGAACTCCGGTATATAAAAACCATAAATAAATAAATAAATAAATAAATCCTTTGAAGGTGATGTTTCAGAAGAATGAATCAAATCAGCATGAATCTGAAAGAGTTAAATTAAACAGCAGCAAAACACTAGGATCTGATAGTATTCACCCAAACTACCAAAGGAACTCAAATATTATTAGCTCTTTTTCTGAAAGAAATTAGCTAAACTCAGGTAAAAATGATAAAATATGCAATCAGATGGGCAAATGAAATCAAATCTTAAGTACCAAAATACAGTAACATAGTAACGAGGTGTTGATGGCAGATAAAGACCAAATGGTCTACCCAGTCTGCCCAGCAAGATTCTTATGGTAATAAATGCCACTCAATGCAGGTTACCCCCATGCCTTCTGTTAAGGGTAGTAACTGCTGCTCCATGCAGGTTACCCCATTCCTTCTGTTAAGGGTAGTAACTGCTGCTCCATGCAGGTTACCCCCATGCCTTCTGTTAAGGGTAGTAACTGCTGTTCCATGCAGGTTACTCCCATGTTTCTGTTAAGGGTAGTAACTGCTGCTCCATGCAGGTTACCCCCATGTTTCTGTTAAGGGCAGTAACTGCCGCTCCGTGCAGGTCACCCCCATGTTTCTGTTAAGGGTAGTAACTGCTGCTCCGTGCAGGTTACCCCCATGTTTCTGTTAAGGGCAGTAACTGCTGCTCCGTGCAGGTTACCCCCATGTTTCTGTTAAGGGTAGTAACTGCCGCTCCGTGCAGGTTACCCCCATGTTTCTGTTAAGGGCAGTAACTGCTGCTCCGTGCAGGTTACCCCATGTTTCTGTTAAGGGTAGTAACTGCCGCTCCGTGCAGGTTACCTCCATGTTTCTGTTAAGGGTAGTAACTGCCGCTCCATGCAGGTTACCCCCATGTTTCTGTTAAGGGTAGTAACTGCCGCTCCATGCAGGTTACCCCCATGTTTCTGTTAAGGGTAGTAACTGCTGCTCCATGCAGGTTATCCCCATGTTTCTGTTAAGGGTAGTAACCGCTGCTCTGTGCAGGTTACCCCCATGTGTTCAGTTAAGGGTAGTAACTGCTGCTCCGTGCAGTCACCCCCATGTATTCAGTTAAGGGTAGTAACTGCTGCTCCATGCAGGTTACTCCCATGTTTCTGTTAAGGGCAGTAACTGCTGCTCCATGCAGGTTACCCCCATGTTTCTGTTAAGGGTAGTAACTGCTGCTCCATGCAGGTTACCCCCATGTTTCTGTTAAGGGTAGTAACTGCCTCTCCATGCTGGTTACCCCCATGTTTCTGTTAAGGGTAGTAACTGCCGCTCCATGCAGGTTACCTCCATGTTTCTGTTAAGGGCAGTAACTGCTGCTCTGTGCAGGTTACCCCCATGTTTCTGTTAAGGGTAGTAACTGCCACTCTGTGCAGGTTACCTCCATGTTTCTGTTAAGGGTAGTAACTGCCACTCTGTGCAGGTTACCTCCATGTTTCTGTTAAGGGTAATAACTGCTGCCCCATGCAGGTTACCCCATGTTTCTGTTAAGGGTAGTAACTGCCACTCTGTGCAGGTTACCCCCATGTTTCTGTTAAGGATAGTAACTGCCGCTCTGTGCAGGTTACACCCATGTTTATGTTAAAGGCAGTAACTGCTGCTCCGTGCAGGTTACCCCCATGTTTCTGTTAAAGGCAGTAACTGCTGCTCCGTGTAGGTTACTCCCATGTTTCTGTTAAGGGCAGTAACTGCCGCTCTGTGCAGGTTACTCCCATGTTTCTGTTTAGGGTAGTAACTGCCGCTCTGTGTAGGTTATCCCCATGTTTCTGTTAAGGGTAGTAACTGCCGCTCTGTGTAGGTAATCCCCATGTTTCTGATAAGGGTAGTAACTGCCGCTCCGTGTAGGTTATCCCCATGTTTCTGTTAAGGGTAGTAACTGCCGCTCCATGCAGGTTACCCCCATGTTTCTGTTAAGGGTAGTAACTGCCGCTCTGTGTAGGTTATCCCCATGTTTCTGTTAAGGGTAGTAACTGCCGCTCTGTGTAGGTTATCCCCATGTTTCTGTTAAGGGTAGTAACTGCTGCTCCGTGCAGGTTACCCCCATGTTTCTGTTAAGGGAAGTAACTGCCGCTCTGTGTAGGTTATCCCCATGTTTCTGTTAAGGGTAGTAACTGCCGCTCTGTGTAGGTTATCCCCATGTTTCTGTTAAGGGAAGTAACTGCCGCTCTGTGTAGGTTATCCCCATGTTTCTGTTAAGGGAAGTAACTGCCGCTCTGTGTAGGTTATCCCCATGTTTCTGTTAAGGGTAGTAACTGCCGCTCTGTGTAGGTTATCCCCATGTTTCTGTTAAGGGTAGTAACTGCCGCTCTGTGTAGGTTATCCCCATGTTTCTGTTAAGGGAAGTAACTGCCGCTCTGTGTAGGTTATCCCCATGTTTCTGTTAAGGGAAGTAACTGCCGCTCTGTGTAGGTTATCCCCATGTTTCTGTTAAGGGTAGTAACTGCCGCTCCGTGCAGGTTACCCCCATGTTTCTGTTAAGGGTAGTAACTGCCGCTCTGTGTAGGTTATCCCCATGTTTCTGTTAAGGGTAGTAACTGCCGCTCCGTGCAGGTTACCCCCATGTTTCTGTTAAGGGTAGTAACTGCCGCTCTGTGTAGGTTATCCCCATGTTTCTGTTAAGGGTAGTAACTGCCGCTCCGTGTAGGTAATCCCCATGTTTCTGATAAGGGTAGTAACTGCCGCTCCGTGTAGGTTATCCCCATGTTTCTGTTAAGGGTAGTAACTGCCGCTCCATGCAGGTTACCCCCATGTTTCTGTTAAGGGTAGTAACTGCCGCTCTGTGTAGGTTACCCCCATGTTTCTGTTAAGGGTAGTAACTGCCGCTCTGTGTAGGTTATCCCCATGTTTCTGTTAAGGGAAGTAACTGCTGCTCTGTGCAGGTTACCCCCATGTTTCTGTTAAGGGAAGTAACTGCCGCTCTGTGTAGGTTACCCCCATGTTTCTGTTAAGGGTAGTAACTGCCGCTCTGTGTAGGTTATCCCCATGTTTCTGTTAAGGGAAGTAACTGCTGCTCTGTGCAGGTTACCCCCATGTTTCTGTTAAGGGAAGTAACTGCCGCTCTGTGTAGGTTATCCCCATGTTTCTGTTAAGGGCAGTAACTGCCGCTCCGTGCCAGTTACCCCCATGCTGAAATGTTACCGTGTTTCCCCGAATATAAGACAGCGTCTTACTTTCTTTTTACCCCCAAAAGTCCCACTATGTCTTACTTTCAGGGTATGTCTTATATTGGAAAAAAAACCTGAGTGTTCAAAAAAAAATTATTTTTAAATACCTGTCGGAGGGCCGCGTGGGTCCAGGCGGCTGGCGGCGGGAGCCGGGTGGTCGCGTGTTAAATCTAGGCCGCGGGCGGGTGGGCGCTTGTTCCAGGCGGTGGCGGCGGCGGGTGGACGCGCGTTAGTTCGAGATGGCCGGCGGGCGGCGGGTGGTCGCATGTTAAATCTAGGCCGGGTCGCACAGGCGCGCATTCATTCACTGCCGGTGGGGGCTGCCTCGGCAGCCCCCACCGGCAGTGAATGAATGCGCGCACAGGCCCACAGCGCCTGTGCGACCCCTGCGATTCAGCGGTGGGGGCTGCCGGTGGGGGCTGCGGCAGTGAATGAATTCATTCATCCAGGCGGAGGAGCCGGCTGCTTTCGCCGCTGCCGGCTGCTTTCGGCTGCCGAGGCAGCCCCCACTGGCAGTGAATGAATGCGCGCCTGTGCGACCCGGCCTAGATTTAACACGCGACCACCCGCCGCCCGCCGGCCGTCTCGAACTAACGCGCGTCCACCCGCCCCCCCCCCCCGCCGCCGCCGCCACCTGGAACAAGCGCCCACCCGCCCGCGGCCTAGATTTAACACGCGACCACCCGGCTCCCGCCGCCGGCCGCCTGGACCCACGCGGCCCTCCGACAGGTATTTAAAAATAATTTTTTTTTGAAATGACAGGTACGTCTTACTTTCGGGGGATGTCTTACATTAGCCGACCCCCCTAAAATTCCCACTACGTCTTACTATCAGGGGTGTCTTACTATCGGGGAAACACGGTAGATCACTTCTTTCTTCTTTTTCAATCTCAAGCCTTAAGGGATCCTCACTGGTGGATTTTAAATGCCCTGCCCGCGTAAATCGGGCTGGATTTACGCGAGCAGGGCCCTTGCGTGCCGGCGCGCCTAGAGTCCCGGAACGTGCGTAAGTCCCGGGGCTTTTAAAAAGGGGCGTGTCGGGGGCATCGCCAAATGACGCGGCGATTTGGGGGTGTGACGCGGCGTTTGGGGGGCGGGCCCGGGGGCGTGGCTGCGCCCTCCGGAACAGCCCCCGGGTCGGGTCTTGGCGTAAATCCATGGATAAAGGTAGGGGGGGTTTAGATAGGGCCGGGGGGTTGGGTTAGGTAGGGGAAGGGAGGGAAAGGGAGGGGGCAGTGAGGCGAAAGAAGTTCCCTCCGAGGCTACGCGTGTACCTTATAAAAACCAGCGTACATTTGTTTGCGCCTGGTGCGCGAACAAAAGTACGAGATCGCGCTATTTTTAAAAATCTACCCCTCAGTGTTTATCTCATGCACATTTGAATTCATTTAATTTTCTCATCTTCACCACCTCCTCCAGAAGGGCATTCCAGGCACCCACCACCCTCTCTGTGAATACATACTGTCTGACGTTGGTTCTGAGTCGTTCCCTGGAGTTTCATATCATAACCTCTAGTTCTGCTGTTTCCTTTCCAATAGAAAAGTTAGATTTTTGTGCATTGTTAATACCTGTCAGGTATCTGAAGGTCTATATCCTATCTCCCCTGCACCTCCTCTCTTCCAGGGTGCACATATTCACATCCTTAAGCCCTTCCTCGTAGGTCTTCTGAAACAGACCACCACCATTTTGTTCATCCTTCTCTGGGCCGCCTCCATCCTGTCTCTGTCCTTTTCAGATAAGATCTCCAGAACTGAACACAGTACTCCAGGTGAGGCCTCACCAAGGACCTGTACAAGGGGCATCATCACCTCCTTTCTCATACTGGTTATTCCTCTCTCTATGCAGCCCAGCATTCTTCTGGCTTTAGCTATCTCCTTCTCACATTGCTTTGCCGCCTTCAGATCATCAGAAACTACCACACCAAGGTTCCTCTCCCAGACAATGCACATCAGTCTTTCACCCCCATCACATACAGCTCTTCTGGATTGCCGCACCCCAGATGCAGGACTCTGCACTTCTTGGCATTGAATCCCAGCTGCCATATCTTTGACCACGCTTCAAGCTTTCTTAAATCTCTTTTCATTCTCTGTAGTCCTTAAGGTGTGTCCACTCTGATGCCGTTCTTAGTGTTATCCACAAATAGAGAAACTTTATGTTCTATCCATTCTGCAATGTTGATCATGAAGATATTCATCAGAACTGGTCCCAATACTGATCCCTGTGGCACTCCGCTTAAAACCATTCTCTCATCAGAGCGGGTTCCTGTGGGACCGAGTGGTGATCCCCAGGCCTGAAGACACAAATGCAGTCTGATTTCAGAATTATCTTTATTACAGCTTCACAATCACACAACAGTAGATTGTCTTCCCTTCAGAACAGGATACTCAATTACTCACAGTTCAGTACTGCTTCCTTCAGTACTCACAGTTCAACTTCAGTACAGTTCAGTATTTGGACAGTGTTACTTTACAGGAGCTGCCTTCCTCCTGGAGTCCTGGGCCTGGTCTGACTAACCCACCTGGGTCCCAGCTCTTATTCCTCCCCTGTTGGGCTCCATCCACTGAGCTCTCTCTCACAAGGGGAATTACGGTCAACCAATCATCCTGCCTGGTCCTGCACCAATTTCAGGGGGAACATAAGGGTACTGCCTCACATACCCCTCCACAGCTTGTGCCCATGTATTCAAGCATCCTCACTCCCCCTGGATCCCATCCAGGGAAGTGCTTCACCTCCCCAGCCCTTCTTATCTGGCCTACCACCAGTTAGGCTTGGGGTCAGAGCTCTAGGGTTGTGCTCACCCCCACCTCCCAGGGTTACCCTAGACCACCATATAACCACCACCCAATGTACCGCCTGCACCCTCAGTCCTTTAACCAAGTCTCTAGCTGGCTCCAGGTTCAAATTCCACCCCAACAGAACTTCTTGGACTGGCTGTGGTTCTTCCAATGGTGATTTCTCTGGTATCCCCTCAGCGCTCTCTGGCCACTTGCCCATGCCTGTTGCTGGCTTCTCTGCAGCCTCACTCACTATGGTCTCTGCAGTGCCACCCTCTGGGCTCTCCACAGTTCCTTCCTCTGGGTTCTCCTCCACAACCACGCTCACCAAGGTCTCTGCAGTGCCACCCTCTGGACTCTCCATGACATCTTTCACTTGCTTTCCGTGCCCTCTATCTCTGGGCTTCTCATTGGAGTTGTCTCCAGACTCCCAGTAGTGTTTGGGCAGTCTTCAGGGTCTTCCTTGGGACCTTCTATAGTGACAACTTCCTCCTTTCCAATACTGCCTCCTCCTGGGCAGTCTGTGTCTCCCTCCCTAGGGCTATTTGTGACCCTTTCTCAGGGATTTTCACTGCCCCCTTCTCTGGGATTCTCTCAAGTGCAGTTTTTGGACTCCTGGTAATGTTTGGGTACCATACAAGGTCTTCATCATGACCACCTATACTGTCTGTCACAGACTGTTGCAAAGACTCAGCCAGCTCACCAGATACCTCTGCCAGCTACTCATCTAGTTCCTCCATGAGCTGTTGGTACTCCTTGTCCAGCCAGTCTAGGCATTCACTCTCTTGCCTGGCCTGGACTCTTGGGAGTGGGTTCCCCACTACACAGAAATGCATGCTGATCTTTCCTTCTAGCCCTCAGGCTTCTTTTGTTTCACCAGTTGCTGCAGTACCGTGACTGCTCCACTCCAGGTTTTCCAGTGGCTGCATTCCTTAAACTGCAGAGTAGCTTGCTTGCTGGAAGAGGGACCCAACTTGTTCCCATTCACTGCAGTCATAGCCCACTCTGGCAGCTTTTCCAGGTTTACACCCTGCTCAGCACAGCCTTGCTGCCCCAGTGTTCCTTCCTCTTTTACTTTTCAAGGAAAAAAAACGTAAGAAGCCTGCAGAAACAGCAATAACTGAATAACTTTTAAATCCCTATCTCCCTCTTAGCAGAGCTTCTCTCTTTAACTGGTTCAAACCTACCACTTTCTGGCTGCCCCTGAAACCAGGCCCACTCACAGTTTCCTCTCTACCTGAAACTTTTATTTTTTTCTTTAGTGCAGCTTCTGAGCCACAACCTTTTACAAGCCACTGTGCTCTGTGCACCCCTGTGTTCTGTACTATTATTTTAGAGCCACAGGCTCCTTGTGTTCTGTCCTTTATTTAGAATCACAAGTCCTCTTCTGTTTGTACTCCAGACACTTTGCTTCTCTCTTCCACAAACTGTTGGACCTCCACACTACTTTTGGTGGGCCACAAATGAACCAAAATTCCTTTGGAAGTTGGATTTTCCTCTGTACTGAGTTTAGAGAAAAAAATCCTATGTGGGACAGCGGTGATCCCCTAGGCCTGGAGACGTAATCTGATTCCAGCCTCTTAAAACACTTATCTTTATTACAGCTTCACAATCGTGCAACAGTAGAATATCTTTCCTTCAGAACATTGAACTCAATTACTCATAGTTCAGTACTGCTTCCTTCAGTACTCACAGTTCAGCTTTGGCACAGCTCAGTGTTTCCTTACAGGAGCAGCCTTCCTCCTGGAGACCCGGGCCTGGTCTGAGTAACCCACCTGGGTCCCAGCTCTTATTCATCTCCTGTTGGGCCCTGCCCACCTAGCTATCTCTCAAAAGGGGAATTAAGGAAACCTCTCTGGTCCTGCACTGGTTTAAAGGTAAACATAGGCGTACTGCCTCCCAGTTACATTTATCATTACATGCTGTCTCCTATCAGTCAACCTGTTTATAATCCATGTCAACACCTTGGCACTCACTCCCATACTTATCATTTTGTTAACAAACCTCCTATGTGGGTCTGTATGAAATGTTTTGCTGAAATCCAAGTAAATGTCAGCTAAATAGGCTTTTTATTATAAGGACTACAAATTACAAAACTAAATAGATAGCATATGATTATAAAAATTTAGATATCATTAGAGAGAGAATATGTAAACAGAAAGTGAAGCTGTGCTACTTACTATACTTTCAAGCAATATAGTAGGACATGCTGGCAGTGAGCCAAACTGCTTCTTGTAGAATAGATGGGTGGGGAGGTCAGATGATCTCTCTTCTCCCATATTTGATTCATGATGGTGATGATGGCAGCTCTGCTATTCCCTTGTTTGTTTCATGTCTCTGACATTCACAGGTAATGCTATCCGTGGTGGATGCCTGGAAGAGGTGGTGAAGACAGAAATGGTACTGGAATTCAAAAGGGCATGGGATAAACACTGTGGATCCCTAAAGGCCAGAGGATGCAGCTGAAGACATAGGGTAACCTATAACACTTCTATACGGGGGTAACCAGTTATTAACATTAAGACATGGGGCTAACATGCATGAAGCGGCAGTTACTACCATAAGCAATGCTGGGCAGACTGCATGACTATTTGGTCTTTCTCTGCCTTCATTACTATGTTATTATGTTGCATGCATGCTGGACAGTCACTGTAACTTTCCATCCAAGATGTATTGTGGCTTTGTGAAGAGATAACTCTCCCGTTGCTTTGGTAAAACAGGAGACTAACAGGAGGGTGGTTTTGCAATGCCTGAACACTCACTGGAACTATAGATAGTTTTCAGCAGTTTCAGCAAATGTATTTATCTTTCTCACTAGCATTGACATTCTGTAGAATTTATTTATTTATTGTATTTATTTATTTGGATTTATTACCCATCTTTTTGAATAAATAAATTTGTCTATGGTGGAATGCAACGTTTTAGAAAAGCAAAATACAGTCAGCAATCAGCAGGATTCTAGTCTAGTAAGGTCTAAACGTGAAATAAATCAGCTATAGGACTGGACTTGAACAAATACATACACCTTACACAATAACTCAGCAAAATATACATTTCAATGGAATAACAGTTTGTAGCAGCATGTTTGCAGCACTTATATATGGTGCCAGTTTATAGCAGTCAGTTTAAATTGTAATGCGTGGTGGAGGGAAGGTTTCCACTGCTTTCCTCTGTGCAGAGAGTTGTGGAGTTTGCATTAAAGGCCTGGAGGAAGAGCCAGGCATATACTTGCTTCTTAAAGTTGGAGTAGTCATGCATTTGGTGGTGCTCGTCTTTTCATTTCTTTTGTTGACAGAGTCATTAGGGAAGCAGAAGAGGCCACTATGGTTTTCTACAGAAGTAGCTGAAAAGGTAAGGGAGAAAGGTTTGCATCCATAAACTACAAGAAATTGCAGAAAGAGGAAGACAGGCGACAATATCTGGAAAAGCTAAGAGAAGCTGGGAAAGTAGTCAGGAATGCAAAACTTCAAATGGAAAAAAATACCAAACATAGTAAACTTTTTGTTAGATATGTTGTTGATAGGAGCAAGAGCAAAAGTGGCATTGAGAATTTCATAGGTGAAGGGGAGGAGTTTGTAGAAGCTGATAAGAAAAAAGTGGAATTAATTAAAAATTTCTGTTTGGTGCTCACTGAGGAAGGACCTGGAGCAGGACCACATAAAACAAACATAAATAAGATTGGTGGTAAGATAACGATTAAACGATTTTCAGAAAACGGTGTTTGTGAGGAGCGAGCTAAACTGAAATAGGTAAAGTGATGGGGCCGGATGGGATACATCTGAGAGAATTGAGGGAACTTAGAGATGTCCTGGCAGCCCTGCTGGTGACCTTGTCAATGCTTCTTGAGAGTCTGGAATAGTTCCGGGAGGGGACAAATGTGGTTCCTTTATACAAAAATAGAAGTAAAGAGGAGGCTGGGACTACAGGCCAATGAGTCTGACCTCTGTGAGGAGCAAACTAATGGAGTCGCTGCTGAAACAGAGGAGAGAGCAGCTTCTGAGATCCAATGGATTGCAAGATCTGAGGCAGTGTGGCATTACCAGACGTAGGTCTTGTCAGATGAATCTGATCAATTTCTTTGATTGGGTGATGAGAGCGTTGGATCAGAGGACGGCACTAGATTTATTTATTTAGTTTTATATTCTGCATCTCCGAAAATGTGTCCAGTGGAGATTTATAATAAACTATTCATAATAAATAAACACATACAAACATAAATCACATCACAATTAATAAAATAAATAACAAACAACTAAATTAAAATAACCTTTACTTGGGTATGACATCATTTAAATGCTTCATTAAAAAGTAATGTGTTAATCTTTTCCCTAAAAACCTTCTGGTCATGCTCATTATATAATTCTATAGGGCGTGCATTCCATAAAGAGGGTGCAATGCATTGGCATGCGGATTACCAAAGATACATACATAATCGACATAAACATATAAAGCATACATTAAAATAAAATAGGCATTTAAATTACATAAAATAAAGCAATTCAATAAATCATCAATACAATAAACATCTATCTTAGCCATACACCTCTTTAAATAATATGAAATTGCAGACCTCCTACAGGTAATCTGTAACCTTTCATTCAAGTCTGCCTCTATACCTAGGGACTGGAGGGTAGCAAATGTACAAAAATGACTCCAGGGGTTACACAAGTAACTACAGACTAGTGAGTTTGACATTGGCATGAGTTATTGGATAAACATTCAATAGCTTAATGGTGAAGAATCCACAGAGACTTAACAAAAGGAGCTCGTGCCTTGATAAGCTATTAGACCTCATTGAAGGTATCTATAAGTACATGGATAAAGGAGAGCCAATTGATTACAGTGTATTTGCATTTTCAGATGTTTGATAAAGTCCCTCATTAGAGATGCCTCAGGAAATTAAAAAACCATGGATAGGAGGTGAATTCTTACTGTGGCCTGGTAACTGGTTAGATTTCCCATAGAGAAAGTTAAAGAGTTTTGTTACCCTGGGATCTGTGCTTGGGACCAGTGTGTAAATTCTTCATTAACAATCTGAAAAGGGAGTGAAGTGATCACATTCTTGGATGACACAAAGTAGTTAAAACATAAGCAGACTGTGAGGAATAGTAAAAGGACTTTATGAGGGTAGGAGGCTCAGCATGTAAATAATGAGATTTTGATGGGGAATAATGTGCTAGATGCAGACCAATATGGTTTCTGTAAAGCAAATAATACAGAAATGCTTCTCCTTCCTTTATTTGAGGTGTTAAGAAGTATGGATGTAGGAGGTACTGGTATTCTTATACATATTGACATCTCTGCAGCATTCGGCAGTTTTTGTTGTGACTTGTCATGACATGTCTACTGGCTTCAAGATACTGGAATAGGGGGACAAGTACTTAATTGGTTTAAGTCTTTTCTTTTGGGAAGAGAACAATGGGTATAATTGGGACTTGTGTGGTCATCTTGGTGGGCATTGAAATGGGGGGTGTCTCAGGGTTCATGTCTTTCACTGTTTTTATTCAATTTATACTTGGCTCCACTGGGTGTATTATTGAAAACCCTTGGAGTATTTTAAGTCATTTATGTGGATGATGATAGTACCCATATTGTCTTTTCATCAATGCATGTCTCAAAGTAAATCATGGTTAAGGAAGAATGGTCTCGCTCTTAATGCTCATAAGACCAAGTAGTTATTGGTTAGTTGGGGGGAGGGGGGTGTGTGATAGGGATGTTAATTCAATTCCATGTGAAAGCGAAATTGTTGTGTCTGTGCACCCTTGGGCTGAGACGAGATTGGCTCTACCTGTAGAGAGGATCCCTGCAGGTTCTCATCATCAGCAGATGGAACCAGGTGAAGCAGAGACCGAACGGGACCTTCACCTATACCAGCCCACATTCTCCTTGGGTTGAGCCTTTGGGTGCCAGGACCAGTAAGACTTAGACGAGGGTCTCTGTTGATGACTGGAGATGTAGTTTGAGGCCAGGCGAAGGTCGTAGGCAGTTGGTGAGTAGATGTGTCAAGGTCTGGGCAAGAGTAAGAGACAGGCAATGGTCAGGCGTATCCAAAGTCCAAGCAGAGGTCAAGGGCAGGCAGCAGTCAGGTATATCCAGAGTCCAGGTAGAGGTCAAACCACCCTAGGGAAGAGAAGAGGAACAGATAGGGCTGAGGCAGGCAGGTGAGGACCGGTGCAGGCAGAGAAGAAGACTGGAACAGGCTGAAGATGAAGACTAGAACAGGCTTGGGAAGCAACATGCACTACGCTAGGTAGCTAAACCTGTTGCTGAGGCAGAGAGGGAAAGACAGAGAGAGCTCTTTATAAGGCTATGAATGTGAGGTCATCAGGGGGTGCCACAGGGCTTTTCCCACCGTGGGCTCTTTAAATACAGTGATATCGGGAGTGCGCATGCCTAAGGGGCTGGCGGCATCCTGCCATGTGGTGAACCGGCGGTGTCTTGCCGTGTTGGGGACTGAGGGTTTTCAGTATGGAGATCTGGCAGCATTTCACCATGTCAGGATCCAGTGGGATGGCCTGACCGAGCAGGTAAGAGCGGCAGTTTGCAGGAGCAGCCCATGGACCACCGAACAAAACAGAAATTTTGCCATTACCGTCTGAGGTTCGTAGTCTTGGAGTTATTACAGATTTAGCCTTCCTCATGGTAACATAGTAATGATGGCAGAAAAGGACCTGATGGGCCATCCAGTCTGCTCAGCAAATTTCTTATGGTAATATCTGCTGCACCATACAGGTTACCCCCATGTTTCTCTCAAGGGTAGAACTGCAGCTCTGTGTAATATTTATAGGTTACCCCCATGTTTCTCTCAAGGGTAGAACTGCAGCTCTGTGTAATATTTACAGGTTACCCCCATGTTTCTCTCAAGGGTAGTAACTGCAGCTCTGTGTAATATTTATAGGTTACCCCCATGTTTCTCTCAAGGGTAGAACTGCAGCTCTGTGTAATATTTACAGGTTACCCCCATGTTTCTCTCAAGGGTAGAACTGCAGCTCTGTGTAATATTTATAGGTTACCCCCATGTTTCTCTCAAGGGTAGTAACTGCAGCTCTGTGTAATATTTACAGGTTACCCCCATGTTTCTCTCAAGGGTAGAACTGCAGCTCTGTGTAATATTTACAGGTTACCCCCATGTTTCTCTCAAGGGTAGTAACTGCAGCTCTGTGTAATATTTATAGGTTACCCCCATGTTTCTCTCAAGGGTAGTAACTGCAGCTCTGTGTAATATTTACAGGTTACCCCCCTGTTTCTCTCAAGGGTAGTAACTGCAGCTCTGTGTAATATTTACAGGTTACCCCCATGTTTCTCTCAAGGGTAGTAACTGCAGCTCTGTGTAATATTTACAGGTTACCCCCCTGTTTCTCTCAAGGGTAGTAACTGCAGCTCTGTGTAATATTTACAGGTTACCCCCATGTTTCTCTCAAGGGTAGTAACTGCAGCTCTGTGTAATATTTACAGGTTACCCCCATGTTTCTCTCAAGGGTAGTAACTGCAGCTCTGTGTAATATTTACAGGTTACCCCCCTGTTTCTCTCAAGGGTAGTAACTGCAGCTCTGTGTAATAATTACAGGTTACCCCCATGTTTCTCTCAAGGGTAGTAACTGCAGCTCTGTGTAATATTTACAGGTTATCCCCATGTTTCTCTCAAGGGTAGTAACTGCAGCTCTGTGTAATATTTACAGGTTACCCCCATGTTTCTCTCAAGGGTAGTAACTGCAGCTCTGTGTAATATTTACAGGTTACCCTCATGTTTCTCTCAAGGGTAGTAACTGCAGCTCTGTGTAATATTTACAGATTACCCCCATGTTTCTCTCAAGGGTAGTAACTGCAGCTCTGTGTAATATTTACAGGTTACCCTCATGTTTCTCTCAAGGGTAGTAACTGCAGCTCTGTGTAATATTTACAGGTTACCCCCATGTTTCTCTCAAGGGTAGTAACTGCAGCTCTGTGTAATATTTACAGGTTACCCTCATGTTTCTCTCAAGGGTAGTAACTGCAGCTCTGTGTAATATTTACAGGTTACCCCCATGTTTCTCTCAAGGGTAGTAACTGCAGCTCTGTGTAATATTTACAGGTTACCCTCATGTTTCTCTCAAGGGTAGTAACTGCAGCTCTGTGTAATATTTACAGGTTACCCTCATGTTTCTCTCAAGGGTAGTAACTGCAGCTCTGTGTAATATTTATAGGTTACCCCCATGTTTCTCTCAAGGGTAGTAACTGCAGCTCTGTGTAATATTTACAGGTTACCCTCATGTTTCTCTCAAGGGTAGTAACTGCAGCTCTGTGTAATATTTACAGGTTACCCCCATGTTTCTCTCAAGGGTAGTAACTGCAGCTCTGTGTAATATTTACAGGTTATCCCCATGTTTCTCTCAAGGGTAGTAACTGCAGCTCTGTGTAATATTTACAGGTTACCCTCATGTTTCTCTCAAGGGTAGTAACTGCAGCTCTGTGTAATATTTACAGGTTACCCTCATGTTTCTCTCAAGGGTAGTAACTGCAGCTCTGTGTAATATTTACAGGTTACCCCCATGTTTCTCTCAAGGGTAGTAACTGCAGCTCTGTGTAATATTTACAGGTTACCCTCATGTTTCTCTCAAGGGTAGTAACTGCAGCTCTGTGTAATATTTACAGGTTACCCCCATGTTTCTCTCAAGGGTAGTAACTGCAGCTCTGTGTAATATTTACAGGTTACCCTCATGTTTCTCTCAAGGGTAGTAACTGCAGCTCTGTGTAATATTTACAGGTTACCCTCATGTTTCTCTCAAGGGTAGTAACTGCAGCTCTGTGTAATATTTATAGGTTACCCCCATGTTTCTCTCAAGGGTAGTAACTGCAGCTCTGTGTAATATTTACAGGTTACCCTCATGTTTCTCTCAAGGGTAGTAACTGCAGCTCTGTGTAATATTTACAGGTTACCCCCATGTTTCTCTCAAGGGTAGTAACTGCAGCTCTGTGTAATATTTACAGGTTATCCCCATGTTTCTCTCAAGGGTAGTAACTGCAGCTCTGTGTAATATTTACAGGTTACCCTCATGTTTCTCTCAAGGGTAGTAACTGCAGCTCTGTGTAATATTTACAGGTTATCCCCATGTTTCTCTCAAGGGTAGTAACTGCAGCTCTGTGTAATATTTACAGGTTATCCCCATGTTTCTCTCAAGGGTAGTAACTGCAGCTCTGTGTAATATTTACAGGTTACCCCCCTGTTTCTCTCAAGGGTAGTAACTGCAGCTCTGTGTAATATTTACAGGTTACCCTCATGTTTCTCTCAAGGGTAGTAACTGCAGCTCTGTGTAATATTTACAGGTTACCCTCATGTTTCTCTCAAGGGTAGTAACTGCAGCTCTGTGTAATATTTACAGGTTACCCTCATGTTTCTCTCAAGGGTAGTAACTGCAGCTCTGTGTAATATTTACAGGTTACCCTCATGTTTCTCTCAAGGGTAGTAACTGCAGCTCTGTGTAATATTTACAGGTTACCCCCCTGTTTCTCTCAAGGGTAGTAACTGCAGCTCTGTGTAATATTTACAGGTTACCCCCATGTTTCTCTCAAGGGTAGTAACTGCAGCTCTGTGTAATATTTACAGGTTACCCTCATGTTTCTCTCAAGGGTAGTAACTGCAGCTCTGTGTAATATTTACAGGTTACCCTCATGTTTCTCTCAAGGGTAGTAACTGCAGCTCTGTGTAATATTTACAGGTTACCCTCATGTTTCTCTCAAGGGTAGTAACTGCAGCTCTGTGTAATATTTACAGGTTACCCTCATGTTTCTCTCTCAAGGGTAGTAACTGCAGCTCTGTGTAATATTTACAGGTTACCCCCCATGTTTCTCTCAAGGGTAGTAACTGCAGCTCTGTGTAATATTTACAGGTTACCCTCATGTTTCTCTCAAGGGTAGTAACTGCAGCTCTGTGTAATATTTACAGGTTACCCTCATGTTTCTCTCAAGGGTAGTAACTGCAGCTCTGTGTAATATTTACAGGTTACCCTCATGTTTCTCTCAAGGGTAGTAACTGCAGCTCTGTGTAATATTTACAGGTTACCCTCATGTTTCTCTCAAGGGTAGTAACTGCAGCTCTGTGTAATATTTACAGGTTACCCTCATGTTTCTCTCAAGGGTAGTAACTGCAGCTCTGTGTAATATTTACAGGTTACCCCCATGTTTCTCTCAAGGGTAGTAACTGCAGCTCTGTGTAATATTTACAGGTTACCCTCATGTTTCTCTCAAGGGTAGTAACTGCAGCTCTGTGTAATATTTACAGGTTACCCTCATGTTTCTCTCAAGGGTAGTAACTGCAGCTCTGTGTAATATTTACAGGTTACCCTCATGTTTCTCTCAAGGGTAGTAACTGCAGCTCTGTGTAATATTTACAGGTTACCCCCATGTTTCTCTCAAGGGTAGTAACTGCAGCTCTGTGTAATATTTACAATCAATCAAAACCAAGCAACTGTCAAACCCATAAATTACTGCTTGCAACATTTTTACTGGGTGAGGAGCCTTCTTGTAAATTCAGAGCGTGCTGCTTGAGGTGCGTTGCTTGGGGTCCTGATCGTAGAAGCCGTCCTGTGCTTTCCCCCTTGTGTCTGCACATCAGTACCCCAGACCATGAAGGTCAGGGCCTGTGCCGGTTGTGGTCTGTGTGCACTTCAGTTTCTGCCTCCCGACCCTGCCATCAGATGTTCATCATCTCTATAAAATGTGCTTTAAATTGAAGACGTTGAGGCCTTCTCTTGCCTTGGGTCACCCAGATTACTGCTCTACTCTGTTATTGTGGTTACCGGATAAACTCATTCAAGTTTTATCTTGCTGCAAAGTGCGGGTGAGTTGTTAAGAACATATCAGTCCTTCTCTCTAACAACTGCATTGGCTGCCTATAAAGTCTCTAATTAAATTTAGGATCTCAGTTATGATTCATAATCTGTTTTTTCTCAGAGGAATCATGTTCATTGAGATGTAAACTTAACTGGTATTGTCCTGGAAGAAGTTTACGCATTTATTGCAGGTTCCTTCCTGGCCAGAGCTTCTGAACGGCAGCGCCATTATTATTATTATTATTATTATTATTATGGAACGCTATTGCAGAGCAGGTGTGCTGGGAGGCAGATAAAGGTGTCTTCAGGAAACAGTTACAAACCTTTTTGTTTAGAGAGACTTATGGATAACAGTTGCATTGTTATGTAAGATTTTGTTATATGTAGGTCACATGTAATCCGCGCTGGACAGACTCGCAATCCAGAGATTCTAAGTTTTTAAATAAATACATAAACGGGGAAGTACAAAGTGATGCACGTAGAGAAAAATTAATCCCAACTACAGGTACATGATGCAGGTTTCCGTATTGGGAGTCACTACCCAGGAAAAAGACCTCAGAGTCCTCGTGAACAATACCTGGAAGTCCTCGCTTTAGTGTGCGGTGGCAGTGAAAAAAAGCAAACAGAATGTTAGGAATGATCCGAAAAGGGATAAGAACATAAGAACATAAGAAATTGCCATGCTGGGTCAGACCAAGGGTCCATCAAGCCCAGCATCCTGTTTCCAACAGAGGCCAATCCAGGCCACAAGAACCTGGCAATTACCCAAATACTAAGAAGATCCCATGCTACTGATGCAATTAATAGCAGTGGCTATTCCCTAAGTAAACTTGATTAATAGCCATTAATGGACTTCTCCTCCAAGAACTTATCCAATCCTTTTTTAAACCCAGCTACACTAACTGCACTAACCACATCCTCTGGCAACAAATTCCAGAGCTTTCCTGGCAAATATGCACATCCCTTACCTCACCCTCAAGCAATCATCTCTCTCTCCTCCTCTACTTCCCACCTCACTTAGGAGCAGTCTTCTTACCCTCTACTACCCCTTCATACTCCTACTCCACCCCACTCACTTTTTCTGCCCCTTCCTACCATCTCCCCACCCCCCTGGCCCCAATTAGACCTAAAGATGTCTCCTTGCCTGCTGAAAAAATTCTTAGGACAGAAAAATGGGCAAGTAAAATGATCAAACCCTGAACATAATACAAAAGCTGTTGTATGTGAGTTTTTTAAGTTCCTTTTTTGTATGCGTCACATTAAACTAAATTGACAAGGGAAGCCTGCTAGTCATGTTTGTGTTTTCCAATCTTATGAACAAATATTTTAAGAAAAAATATAATGGTACTTCCCCAATTATAGTGAAAGCATCAACTGAATCCAGGGCCGGTGGAAGCACTAGGCAATTGCCTAGGGCGCCGAGCTGCTGTTAGCCAACATGAAGGCTCATGCGGCCACCGGTGGACCTCATCCCACTGGCGGCTGAGCAGTGAACTACTGCTGTGCTGTGTGCCGGATACACACAGCAAGAAGATCGGCAGGGTCGTGGTGGAGCTCACGTCACCACGGCCTGAAGAAAAAGGTCGCGTCTAAACCTGCAGGATGAAGAATAAAACAGAGAATATCATAATGCTTCTGTACGAATCCATGATGCGACCACAGTTTTGGTTGTCCCATTTCAAAAAAGACATAGCGGAACTAGAAAAAGTACTGAGAAGGGAACGAACATGATAAAGGCTCCCTTATGAGGAAAGGTAAATGGGGTAGGGGATTCCAGCTTGCAGGGGATTATAATGAAAGTTTACAAAATCACAAGTTGAGTGGAACAGTACCGGGAGTAGGGAGCAGTACCAGGAGTAGGGAGCATTACCGGGAGTAGGAAGCAGTACCGGGAGTAGGGAACAGTACCGGGAGTAGGAAGCAGTACCAGGAGTAGGGAGCATTACCGGGAGTAGGGAGCAGTACCAGGAGTAGGGAGCATTACCGGGAGTAGGGAACAGTACCGGGAGTAGGAAGCAGTACCAGGAGTAGGGAGCAGTACCGGGAGTAGGAAGCAGTACCGGGAGTAGGGAACACTGCTGATAGCAGGTTTAAAACAAACGGGAGAAATAATTTTCCACTCGATGCAGAATTAAGCTGTGCAATTTGTTAGCGGAGGACGTGGTGAAGGCGAGTAGCACAGCGTAGTTTAAAGCATCTTTGGACAAGTTCCTGGAGAAAAGTCCGTAAGTAATCGTTGGCCGGGTGGACTGGGGAAGGCACTGCTTATTCCTGGGAGATCTGCTCTTCGGGCTCTGCAGGGTACGAGCCAGGCTGGACCTCGCTTCCTTTTATATGGTGGCCCTCAGGCCTGCACCTGACTGTCCCATGGGATCTTCCTGGGGCACAGGAGGGGGAGACGTGCGTTAGGGTACAGGGATGCACAAAATGAGTGCACGACTCGGGAGAATGCCAGGGAGTTCATTTCACTGATAGCTGCAGATTTCAAAAACCCTTTCTCCTGCTCCTCATCCTCTCTTCCCTTAATTGATTTGCAAAACGCTTAATTTCAGGCAGAAATAGAAGCTGGAGGGTAAGCGGTCTGAGAATGCGAGAAAGCAACGGGTCCTGCCCAGTGACCTCCACTGGTCAGCCCTAGCCTAAAGCCAGAGGACTTTCCTTTCACATATGGCCAGCCGGACTATGGCCAGACGGCCCAGCGCCCTGGTCACTGGCAGGAAGCAGGTCAAGTGCGTCACTGCTGCCAGAGTCACTCTCACTTTGACATTATAGCCAGGGCCAGAAGGTGAGAGGCAAACTTGAAGGTCTGGAGGTCGAAAGGTCAGGGCCTGGGAGTCCTAAGGGAAAAGGCCACAACTGGCATTAACAGGTTACTCAAGAGCAGGCTGCAGATATTAAGCTGTTTATGTCCTCTTTATAATGTAACTGCCGTGCTGCTCAGCCACAGACAGCGCAAGCCTCCAGGAGCTCGGGGAGGGTGACAAGTCAAGTTCTGTCCTCTCGGAGCTTCTTCTGCACACGAAGGAAACATTCTTCACGCTGCTTCTGCAGTCCAAAAGCAAAATCTTTACTGCAAAATAAAACCCAAAACAGGGCACTACAGGGCAGGGCAGTGCAGCAAGACTGAGTCCAACATCAGTGCAAAACACAAACACAGTCCCTTCTCACACTCTTTTCCCGAAAAAGGTCAGCTCTTGGGGAAAGGGACATGTGCACCCTGGGCTCTCCCACTACCTTCGGGAAGCTGAATGTTATTCTCTTCCCTGTTCCTCTGAGGCTTACTCCCAGTGCCCTCACCCCACATCCCAAGGAACTGCTCAGCCTCTGCAACCCCCAGGACATCGCTCTTCATTCAATCCTCCAACCTCTCCCCCGCTCCCCAGCCACCTTCACCAAGCAGGTCAAACCCGCCCTTCCGCACGGCCCCCTCCTTCCTGCTAAGATGAGAGGCAGCTTTCTGGGCACCCACCTGAGAGCACCCTGGGCACCATCCATCTCACTGGCACTCAGCACCCGTTCCAGGCTCCTTCGGTCTCCTCTCAGCGTGGAAGATCTCCATCATGGAGGGCAGAGCAAGGATTTACCGATGCTTGTCACCAGATAGCACAAAGCATTGATGCAATCGGCCCCGAGTGTGTCAAAATCTACCTCTTCTGCGCCGGAGCTCCAACGACTCCGAGTGCCTGTCTGCAGCACTCAGCGAACATGGACTGATCTGCCTTTCTGCGCCATTCATATCTTACTGCTGATGGCAACTCTGCTTCTTCTGGCACCAGCGGCTACTGAAGGGAAAAAAAAGTACCAGAAGCTGGATCCTTTTGCAAAAGACAGAGCGTTGTGAGGGCAGAGTCTCGGAAGATTCTCTGCTGGAGGATACATCCGACTCTCTGCTAGGAGGCCATCTTTTTCCCATCAGCTGGGTGGAACAGCAGAAAAGGAGGCTTCATGGTTTGGATATCAAGCAGCTGGGAGGTTGGATTTAGGAGGCAGTTTTCCCTTTCACATCAGTTGGGAGGGAGGGATCGGGGGGCTGCGTGGGAGGGTAACAGTACTCATACACTTTATAAACATGGGAGGGCAATAGTACACAGCAACAGGGGAATTTTCAAAAGGAGTTACGTGCGTAAATGTAATTTCTACTGAACCAATTTTCAAACGCCATTAATGTGCATAAAGTGCATTTACACGTGTAAAACCTATCACAATTCATTGGCATTTATTGTAGCAATTTTGAAAAGCCCACATACAAGAGTAAAGTGAACTTACATGTGTGAAAACCAAATGTTATGCTTGTAAATGGTTTTTAAAACCAAGGACCATCAAGTACAACTATGAGGGAGACTAATATTTTTCATACACACTGTAAATATGTGGGAGAGTAATAGTGCTCATATATCCTGCATCTATGTGGGAGAGCAATAGTGCTCATATATCCTGCATCTATGTGGGAGAGCAATAGTGCTCATATACCCTGCAACTATGTGGGAGAGTAATAGTGCTCATATATCCTGCAACTATGTGGGAGAGTAATAGTGCTCATATACCCTGCAACTATGTGGGAGAGTAATAGTGCTCATATAACCTGCATCTATGTGGGAGAGTAATAGTGCTCATATATCCTGCATCTATGTGGGAGAGTAATAATGCTCATATATCCTGCAACTATGTGGGAGAGTAATAGTGCTCATATATCCTGCAACTATGTGGGAGAGTAATAGTGCTCATACACCCTGCAACTATGTGGGAGAGTAATAGTGCTCATATATCCTGCAACTATGTGGGAGAGTAATAGTGCTCATATACCCTGCAACTATGTGGGAGAGTAATAGTGCTCATATATCCTGCAACTATGTGGGAGAGCAATAGTGCTCATATACCCTGCAACTATGTGAGAGAGTAATAGTGCTCATATATCCTGCAACTATGTGGGAGAGTAATAGTGCTCATATATCCTGCAACTATGTGGGAGAGCAATAGTGCTCATATACCCTGCAACTATGTGGGAGAGTAATAGTGCTCATATATCCTGCAACTATGTGGGAGAGTAATAGTGCTCATATATCCTGCAACTATGTGGGAGAGCAATAGTGCTCAAATACCCTGCAACTATGTGGGAGAGTAATAGTGCTCATATATCCTGCATCTATGTGGGAGAGTAATAGTGCTCATATATCCTGCAACTATGTGAGAGAGTAATAGTGCTCATATATCCTGCATCTATGTGGGAGAGTAACAGTGCTCATATATCCTGCATTTATGTGGGAGAGTAATAGTGCTCATATACCCTGCATCTATGTGGGAGAGTAATAGTGCTAATATACCCTGCATCTATGTGGGAGAGTAATAGTGCTCATCTACTTTGTAACTATATGGGAGAGTAATAGTGCTCATATATCCTGCATCTATGTGGGAGAGTAATAGTGCTCATATACCATGCAACTATATGGGAGAGTAATAGTGCTCATATATCCTGCAACTATGAGGGAGAGTAATAGTGCTCATATATCCTGCAACTATGTGAGAGAGTAATAGTGCTCATATACCCTGCAACTATGTGGGAGAGTAATAGTGCTCATATACCCTACAACTATGTGAGAGAGTAATAGTGCTCATATAACCTGCATCTATGTGGGAGAGTAATAATGCTCATATATCCTGCAACTATGTGGGAGAGCAATAGTGCTCATATACCCTGCAACTATGTGGGAGAGTAATAGTGCTCATATATCCTGCATCTATGTGGGAGAGTAATAGTGCTCATATACCCTGCATCTATGTGGGAGAGTAATAGTGCTAATATACCCTGCATCTATGTGGGAGAGTAATAGTGCTCATCTACCCTGTAACTATGTGGGAGAGTAATAGTGCTCATATATCCTGCATCTATGTGGGAGAGTAATAGTGCTCAAATACCCTGCAACTATGTGGGAGAGTAATAGTGCTAATATACCCTGCATCTATGTGGGAGAGTAATAGTGCTCATCTACCCTGTAACTATGTGGGAGAGTAATAGTGCTCATATACCCTGCAACTATGTGGGAGAGTAATAGTGCTCATATATCCTGCAACTATGTGGGAGAGCAATAGTGCTCAAATACCCTGCAACTATGTCGGAGAGTAATAGTGCTCATATACCCTGCATCTATGTGAGAGAGTAATAGTGCTCATATATCCTGCATCTATGTGGGAGAGTAATAGTGCTCATATATCCTGCAACTATGTGATAGAGTAATAGTGCTCATATATCCTGCATCTATGTGGGAGAGTAACAGTGCTCATATATCCTGCATCTATGTGGGAGAGTAATAGTGCTCATATACCCTGCATCTATGTGGGAGAGTAATAGTGCTAATATACCCTGCATCTATGTGGGAGAGTAATAGTGCTCATCTACTCTGTAACTATGTGGGAGAGTAATAGTGCTCATATATCCTGCATCTATGTGGGAGAGTAATAGTGCTCATATACCCTGCAACTATGTGGGAGAGTAATAGTACTCATATATCCTGCAACTATGTGAGAGAGTAATAGTGCTCATATACCCTGCAACTATGTGAGAGAGTAATAGTGCTCATCTACCCTGTAACTATGTGGGAGAGTAATAGTGCTCATATACCCTGCAACTATGTGGGAGAGTAATAGTGCTCATATATACTGCAACTATGTGAGAGAGTAATAGTGCTCATATATCCTGCAACTATGTGGGAGAGTAATAGTGCTCATATACCGTGCAACTATGTGGGAGAGTAATAGTGCTCATATATCCTGCAACTATGTGAGAGAGTAATAGTGCTCATATACCCTGCAACTATGTGGGAGAGTAATAGTGCTCATATACCGTGCAACTATGTGGGAGAGTAATAGTGCTCATATATCCTGCAACTATGTGGGAGAGTAATAGTGCTCATATATCTTGTAACAATGTGGGAGAGTAATAGTGCTCATATATCCTGTAACTGTGATGGAGAGTAATAGTGCACATATACCCTGGATATATATGGGAGAGCAATAGTGCTCATATACCCTGCAACTATGTGAGAGAGTAATAGTGCTCATATATCCTGCAACTATGTGGGAGAGCAATAGTGCTCATATACCCTGCAACTATGTGGGAGAGTAATAGTGCTCATATATCCTGCAACTATGTGGGAGAGTAATAGTGCTCATATATCCTGCAACTATGTGGGAGAGCAATAGTGCTCAAATACCCTGCAACTATGTGGGAGAGTAATAGTGCTCATATACCCTGCATCTATGTGAGAGAGTAATAGTGCTCATATATCCTGCATCTATGTGGGAGAGTAATAGTGCTCATATATCCTGCAACTATGTGAGAGAGTAATAGTGCTCATATATCCTGCATCTATGTGGGAGAGTAACAGTGCTCATATATCCTGCATTTATGTGGGAGAGTAATAGTGCTCATATACCCTGCATCTATGTGGGAGAGTAATAGTGCTAATATACCCTGCATCTATGTGGGAGAGTAATAGTGCTCATCTACTTTGTAACTATATGGGAGAGTAATAGTGCTCATATATCCTGCATCTATGTGGGAGAGTAATAGTGCTCATATACCATGCAACTATATGGGAGAGTAATAGTGCTGATATATCCTGCAACTATGAGGGAGAGTAATAGTGCTCATATATCCTGCAACTATGTGAGAGAGTAATAGTGCTCATATACCCTGCAACTATGTGGGAGAGTAATAGTGCTCATATACCCTACAACTATGTGAGAGAGTAATAGTGCTCATATAACCTGCATCTATGTGGGAGAGTAATAATGCTCATATATCCTGCAACTATGTGGGAGAGCAATAGTGCTCATATACCCTGCAACTATGTGGGAGAGTAATAGTGCTCATATATCCTGCATCTATGTGGGAGAGTAATAGTGCTCATATACCCTGCATCTATGTGGGAGAGTAATAGTGCTAATATACCCTGCATCTATGTGGGAGAGTAATAGTGCTCATCTACCCTGCAACTATGTGGGAGAGTAATAGTGCTCATATATCCTGCATCTATGTGGGAGAGTAATAGTGCTCATATACCCTGCAACTATGTGGGAGAGTAATAGTGCTAATATACCCTGCATCTATGTGGGAGAGTAATAGTGCTCATCTACCCTGTAACTATGTGGGAGAGTAATAGTGCTCATATACCCTGCAACTATGTGGGAGAGTAATAGTGCTCATATATCCTGCAACTATGTGGGAGAGCAATAGTGCTCAAATACCCTGCAACTATTTCGGAGAGTAATAGTGCTCATATACCCTGCATCTATGTGAGAGAGTAATAGTGCTCATATATCCTGCATCTATGTGGGAGAGTAATAGTGCTCATATATCCTGCAACTATGTGATAGAGTAATAGTGCTCATATATCCTGCATCTATGTGGGAGAGTAACAGTGCTCATATATCCTGCATCTATGTGGGAGAGTAACAGTGCTAATATACCCTGCATCTATGTGGGAGAGTAATAGTGCTCATCTACTCTGTAACTATGTGGGAGAGTAATAGTGCTCATATATCCTGCATCTATGTGGGAGAGTAATAGTGCTCATATACCCTGCAACTATGTGGGAGAGTAATAGTGCTCATATATCCTGCAACTATGTGAGAGAGTAATAGTGCTCATATACCCTGCAACTATGTGAGAGAGTAATAGTGCTCATCTACCCTGTAACTATGTGGGAGAGTAATAGTGCTCATCTACCCTGTAACTATGTGGGAGAGTAATAGTGCTCATATACCCTGCAACTATGTGGGAGAGTAATAGTGCTCATATATCCTGCAACTATGTGAGAGAGTAATAGTGCTCATATATCCTGCAACTATGTGGGAGAGTAATAGTGCTCATATACCGTGCAACTATGTGGGAGAGTAATAGTGCTCATATATCCTGCAACTATGTGAGAGAGTAATAGTGCTCATATACCCTGCAACTATGTGGGAGAGTAATAGTGCTCATATACCCTGCAACTATGTGGGAGAGTAATAGTGCTCATATACCCTGCAACTATGTGGGAGAGTAATAGTGCTCATATACCGTGCAACTATGTGGGAGAGTAATAGTGCTCATATATCCTGCAACTATGTGGGAGAGTAATAGTGCTCATATATCTTGTAACAATGTGGGAGAGTAATAGTGCTCATATATCCTGTAACTGTGATGGAGAGTAATAGTGCACATATACCCTGGATATATATGGGAGAGTAATAGTGCTCAAATACCCTGCAACTGTGTGGGAGAGTAATAGTGCTCATATATCCTGTTACTGTGAGGGAGAGTAATAGTGCACATATACCCTGCATCTATGTGGGAGAGTAATAGTGCTCATATATCTTGTAACGATGTGGGAGAGTAATAGTGCTCATATATCCTGTAACTGTGAGGGAGAGTAATAGTGCACATATACCCTGGATATATATGGGAGAGTAATAATGCTCATATACCGTGCAACTATGTGGGAGAGTGATAGTGCTCATATACCCTGCATCTATGTGGGAGAGCAATAGTGCTCTTGGGTGGGACCAACATTTATGTGCATAGATTTTCCAACCTACTCGTGTAAATGTGCGACTGCTAAATATCCTGTGGAAGTGATATTAAATGTGTTTATTCTTCATTATTGTTCAAGGAAGATGTCCGCGTGAATTGTGGGGAGCTCAGGCTGAAGAACCACAAGAAGCTTGATGACCTGGAGAAGGACTGGATGAACTGGTGGAGGAACTGGTGAAACTGGTAATTTCGTTTTGTGCACATGTTTTAAAATATACCGACTTGCGTGAATAAGTCCTACTTTATTTTGCTGAGTAAAATATGTGCAGTTATTTTTTTAAAAAGATAGGAAAAATCTTCATTTTTCCATGCATTGAATGTGTTTGTGCGTTAGCATGCATACACACATAGGGCTGGATTTTAAAAGCCCTACGCGCACTGGGCCTATATCCTCGGGTCGCATGTAAGTCCCGGGGCTTTACTAAAGGGACAGGGGCGGGGCCAGAGGCGTCCGATACGGCGGCCATTGCTACTGTGACGGAGGATCGCGTGCTGGCAGGCTGCTGGCAGACCCAAAAGGTAAGACAAAGGTCGGGGGGTTAGAGTTGGGCTGGGGGGGAAGGTTAGGGGAAGGGGTGGGAAGGTCACGCTAGGGGGAAGGGAATTTCCCTCACAGGCCTCTTCGATTTTGGAGCGGCGTGGGAGGGAAACGGGGGAAGGCAGCGCAAATCGGTGCACGCAAGGTGCAGAATTGTGCATCCCTTTGCGTGCGCCGACCCCCGATTTTATTACATGCATGTACCTGCATGCACATGTTATAAATCGTGCATACATGTGTGTGTGCCGGGTAGTGCATGCACATATACGCCCACGCACACCTTTTGAAATCTACCTCATATGTTGCAGAGTATAGATATGCGTGTTTTATCATATATGCGCAGGTTATAAAATGCTATCAGAATTCTGTGCACAATCATATCCACGTGACAAGTTATGCGACTAAATACCATTGAATATGGGCCCCTTTATATCCATGTGGGATAGTAATAGTACTGATGTGCTTTATAACGACTTGGCACAGTAATAATACTCACTCACTTTGTAGTGTTGTGGAAGGATAATAGCACTTAAACATTTTATAACTACATGGGACATGGGTGGAGCCCGGGCAGCGAATGAGCAGGGGAAGGGTGGAATCTGGGTGGGGATGGGCGGGGCATGGGTGGAGTCTGGGCGGGGATGGGCGGGGCATGGGTGGGCCGAGTCTGTAAAATGAAGTCACTGTGTACACACGCTGGGGTCCCCTACTGCCTAACTTTACTTCTGCTATGGACGGCGTGTAAGTAATAAAATAACAAAAACTAGGTGAGTCAGCAGGGTTTTAAGGGTTGGGGGTAGTAGGGTAAGAGGGGAGTGTGTTAGAGAGCAGGCTGTGATAATGCGCACATGGACATGCGTGAGCTGATTCTATAGCAAGTGCCTGTGCACGTGCATATTCCCACGTATGTCCATGTGCACACGCATGCGGGCTGTGATAATGCGCACATGGACGCACGTGAGCTGATTCTATAGCAGGTGCCTGTGTACGTGCATATTCTCACGTATGTCCATGTGCACACGCATGCGGGCTGTGATAATGCGCACATGGACGCACGTGAGCAGATTCTATAGCAGGTGCCTGTGCACGTGCATATTCTCACGTATGTCCATGTGCACACGCATGCGGGCTGTGATAATGCGCACATGGACACGCGTGAGCTGATTCTATAGCAAGTGCCTGTGCACGTGCATATTCCCACGTATGTCCATGTGCACACGCATGCGGGCTGTGATAATGCGCACATGGACACGCGTGAGCTGATTCTATAGCAAGTGCCTGTGTACGTGCATATTCCCACGTATGTCCATGTGCACACGCATGCGGGCTGTGATAATGCGCACATGGATGCACGTGAGCTGATTCTATAGCAGGTGCCTGTGTACGTGCATATTCTCACGTATGTCCATGTGCACACACATGCGGGCTGTGATAATGCGCACATGGACGCACGTGAGCAGATTCTATAGCAGGTGCCTGTGCACGTGCATATTCTCACGTATGTCCATGTGCACACACATGCGGGCTGTGATAATGCGCACGTGGACACACGTGAGCTGATTCTATAGCAGGTGCCTGTGCACGTGCATATTCTCACGTATGTCCATGTGCGCACGCATGCGGGCTGTGATAATGCGCACATGGACGCGCGTGAGCTGATTCTATAGCAGGTGCCTGTGTACGTGCATATTCTCATGTATGTCCATGTGCGCACGCATGCAGGCTGTGATAATGCGCATGTGGACACGCGTGAGCTGATTCTATAGCAGGTGCCTGTTCTCATGTGTGTCCATGTGCGCACGCATGCGGGCTGTGATAATGCGCATGTGGACACGCGTGAGCTGATTCTATAGCAGGTGCCTGTGTACGTGCATATTCCCACGTATGTCCATGTGCACACGCATGCGGGCTGTGAAAATGTGCACGTGGACACGCGTGAGCTGATTCTATAGCAGGTGCCTGTGCACGTGCATATTCCCACGTATGTCCATGTGCACACGCATGCGGGCTGTGATAATGCGCACGTGGACGCGCGTGAGCTGATTCTATAGCAGGTGCCTGTGCACGTGCATATTCCCACGTATGTCCATGTGCACACGCATGCGGGCTGTGAAAATGCGCACGTGGACACACGTGAGCTGATTCTATAGCAGGTGCCTGTGCACGTGCATATTCCCACGTATGTCCATGTGCACACGCATGCGGGCTGTGATAATGCGCACATGGACACGCGTGAGCTGATTCTATAGCAAGTGCCTGTGTACGTGCATATTCTCACGTATGTCCATGTGCGCACGCATGCGGGCTGTGATAATGCGCACATGGACGCACGTGAGCTGATTCTATAGCAGGTGCCTGTGTACGTGCATATTCTCACGTATGTCCATGTGCACACGCATGCGGGCTGTGATAATGCGCACATGGACGCACGTGAGCTGATTCTATAGCAGGTGCCTGTGTACGTGCATATTCTCACGTATGTCCATGTGCACACACATGCGGGCTATGAAATTCGCTTATTTCTCGTTCCTCCGCCAGCCCCCATCACTGGAGGATGCAGCTGTGCTGTTCCTCTATGCTCTGAAACGCCCTCCTAACTTCCTTTTACTGCCAATCTCCAACTCCCCCCCCCTGCTTAGGAGAGGACTGGGTGCTGCTCAGTCGGGATGATGGTAGCCACCCAGGGCTGTCCCTGAGCCAAGCAGTGCTGCAGTCTGCCTGCTCAGAGGCCCTCAGCCAGCCGCACAGGCTGAAACGCTCCCCTAAGCCTTTCCAGCTGTGGTTGACTGTAATAGGCTCATTATACACTGAATTAAAAAGCAGGGGGAACGGCAGAAATGACTCTAGGCCGCATCTCTTTGCTTTCAGGATCCATTTGTGGGGTTGCATTTGCAATAAAAGTGAATTAGCAGCTGCAATAACTCTTAATCATATATTTATAAAATAGTAATGAGGCAGCGGCAGCTGTGCACGCGTCGCTGCTGTGTGTCTGTCCACGGCTGCGCTCGGCGCTGCAGCTTCCCTCGCCTCCTTCTGCTAGGATCCCCTCGCTGACTCCCGCAGACGCCCTGCGTCTCTCCTCAGGGGCTTTTCTGGGCAGCTATTCCTGCATTAAGCCATCCTCTTGCCAGGCTGGGCCTCTTGAATGCCCGGAAATGAACACATCAGACACTAAAACTCCTCCTTGACTTATCCAATGAAAAGGTATTTTTGTGTTTTGCCCAGAGGAGGGACCAAGGAGCGTGAAGCTGCATTGCTGACTCGGAAGACTTTACCATGTTTCCTATCAAACCTCTGACATTATAATCACGAGCGTCTGCTCATTGCATGAATCATCAGATCACAAAGCTCTCTGCAAGACACTGTTATTGTTGGTTGTTTTTGTTTTTTGGCCATGGAATAAGTGATGTGGGGTGTGTAAGTAAGAGGGGGATATGTGGAGGAGAGAGCTGGCTGCTGCATCACTTTATTGATTGGTTGATTTACAGTTATTGTCGGGGATTTGGGTGGGAATGCCTATGTCTTGGGTAATTTAATTGCTGATATGTTTTATGTAATTTTTTTTTTTTTTTTACTGATTATGGTTTATTGTCATCTGCTTTGAGTTTGTTGGCTTATCCAATCAAAAGAAATCAGTCAATCAATCATGTCCCATTCATAGATCACGGCCAAAGAGGTTGAAAAAAAGCTTCTGAAAATAAGACAAATACATCAGCCTGTTCCGAGATGAGAAAGTGACTTTCCTGCTCGGTATTCGCAAAGCTTTTAAGAATGTGCCAGGAGGAGGATGGGAGCAGAGATGCGGCTGAGTCATGACGGCGTCTCAGTCTGCCAGGACCCTCCCTCCCTCCTTGTAGCCTGGGTGAAGCTCATTCTCTGGAGAGCAGAGGGAAGAATGGGCCACGCTTGGGCGTATCTGAGCTGGGTGTGCTAATTGGGAGAGCACTTCCACAGCTTTCCGCCAGACTCTGCTGGGGTCCTGACTCCTTGTCTGCTCCTGGAGTCATTCTCTTCAAGCTTGCCAGGACCTCGCTCAGGGCTGAGGCGCACATGGGAGTCACCTTGACTCTCACGGGCTTGTTGCGTGATGAGCTGCTGGAAGCATGCTCCTGCACACTGGGCATGCTGGCAAGAAGAGTGGCACACACCTCCGTGATGAACACGTCAAGCTGCTTACAGACAGCCACACCAAACAGCTTCTGAGCCTTGGTCCTATCTCTGGCCTGACACCAGGGCACCGTGGTGAGTACAGGGGCCAAACTGCAACCCATGCTCCCAGCTGCCTCATTAGCAGTGCACTCAGTGACTGAGGTGCAAACACTGAACATGAGAACAATACTGGGTCAGACCAAGGTCCATCAAGCCCAGCATCCTGTTTCCAACAGAGGCCAATCCAAGTCACAAGAACCTGGCAGGATCCCAAGGGGTAAAGAGATTCCCTGCTGCTTATCCCAAGAATATGCAGGGGATTTCTGCAACTCTACCTTAATAATTGTTAATGGACTTTTCCTTCAAGAACTTGTCCAAACCTTTTTTAAATGCAGCTACACTGATAGCTTTCACCACATCCTCTGGCAACAAATTCCAGAGCTTAATGATGCGTTGAGTGAAAAATGATTTTCTCTTATTAGTTTTAAATGTATTACCCAGTAACTTCATTGTGAGTCCCCCTGGTCCTTGTACTTGTAAACTATGCCTATCTTTATGTTCAGCAATTTTGCTCTTTATGATAGTTTCTACCATTTTGCTTTGCATAGACATCAGACTCACTGGTCTGTAATTTCTTGATCTCTTTTTAAAAATTGGCGTTACATTGGCAACCCTCCAGTCTTCAGGTAGCATAGATGATGTTCCTGGGTTTATAAATTTCCAATAGCAGATCCGCAATTTCATTTCTCAGTTCTTTCAGCACTCTGGGATGTTAACCATCTGGTCCAGGTGATTGTTACTCTTTGGTTTGTCAGTTTGCCCAAGTACACCTTCCAGCTTCACTGAGATTTGTTTCAGCCCCTCTGAATCATCACCTTTGAATATCATATCTGGCATAGGTACATCTCTTACATCTCCTCAGGTACTTGTCAGGTTCTTGTGGCCTGGTTTTGGCCTCTGTTGGAAACAGGATGCTGGGCTTGATGGACCCTTGGTCTGACCCAGCATGGCAATTTCTTATGTTCTTATGAATATTGAAGCAAAGATTAATTTAGTCTCCTTGCTATGGCTTTGTTATCCCTAAGTGCCCCTTTTACCTCTTGATCATCTGAGAGTCCAACTGACTCCCTTGCAGGCTTTTTACCTCAAATGTACCTGAAAGGTTTTTGTTATGAACGTTTGCGTCTGATACAAGCTCCTGTCCAGCCAGGGCCTCTTTCCTTAGTGATTCCAGTTCCTGGGGTCCATGCTAAATGAGCCCCCCCACTCACATTGTGTCTCACTCTTCAGTTCAACCAATCCTGGAACTGTTTCTAAGGTTATTTCCGTGGCTGTACCCAAGCAGTGTCAGCAAGTGCCGGCGTGAGGAGTTTTTCATGAGCTCGTTGTGCTCTTTCCATTACGTTTGTGCTTGCAGAGTGGTTTGTGCCTGCAGTGGCCTCGCTTCCCTGGCTGTGAGGTTTTCATCCTTCCCGCGTTGCAGCTTGCACTGGGATGGTTTGGGACCCTTGAGATCGAGCATTCGTAGATGCCAGAAAAGCAGGTAAGGATCTGAGCTTGAGGCGAGAGCTTCATGTAGGAGTTATTTCCCTGGCTTCATAGCAGAGTCCGTCCGCCTTTCTTTTGAAGTCTGCTGTTCAAACCCCCATTGCCGAACAAATAGTTTGCATTCTGCCAATAGGAATTGTGGGTTCTGCTGGTAAATAAAGCGTCTGGGATTCCACATCTCGCAAACTCTGCCACTAGTTTATGCATTGCTATCTCTGTTTACTAACCTCAGAAATGTGCAGTGCTGTACCGTGGCCTGCAAAATAATCAGATCAGTGCCTGCAAAGGGGCAGGGCTCATCCTGCTGACGGGTGTAGCACTATCCAGCAGCGCATTCATTCCTGGCCAACAGATAAACTCTCCTGCGCCTTCTCTGTGCGCTGATGCTGGAATTACTGCCTTGGGTCCTCGCCTTGTACGCGCAGCTCTGCCCTCAGGCGACGGCACTGGATTTCAGCGCGGGCCACCCCTCCGCTCTCATCTTCTTGACTGGCAGAAGACTTCTATCGTTTGCTGGCGGTTGTTTTGATTTCCCTCAGCTTTGCAGCTGACAGCGGCAGGCACTGCATCGTCTTGACTGATTCAACATATTCCTCAACCTTTACACTTGTCGTTGGGCCAGTCCCAACGGCCCGGGCATCTTCCAGGATGAGACGTGTTCCTGATGTCCACCTGGCAGCGCTGCAGGCATCAGCATCCCCGGCAGTTCTTCATGCACTTAGCAGTGGTTTGGGTGTGACAGTGTCCAAAGGCTTAGCTGCCTTTGGTAAAGTGATGAAACCACTCACCCCAAAAACCCCAGCCCAAAGCTCTCTTTCACTTTAAGCCCAGCCCTCCCTCCCTCCTCTGTATCTGACAAGCTGTTGCTTACAGTTCCTGCAAGAAGAGTCTCTAAGTCTTTCACATTGGAGGTGGAGGGCCTCCCTAGACGCACAGGAGCCTGACACTAGTGCATCTCTAATCTGCTGCTTCAGTGAAGATTAAGGGCAGAGAGAAACTCCACACGGAGCCAGGGCCTTCAGTTTGTGCTGGGTTGCAGTCCTGTGGAGATGAAGATTTTTACTTGTTAAAACTGTGCCTGCTTAGCATTTGGTTGCTTTCCTGGGGTAGATTTTGGGTCTGTTTTGGGGTATTTCATGCTGTAATAGTTGTGCTACTGTTGTGATCTGATTTGCTCAGGCCAGTGGAATATAAATTTGTAAATTAAACTGAGAGTGTTTGTCTGTGGTCTGCATAAGTCGGCTGGCAGTGTTAAGTCGCTGTGTCTAACGTTACAGCACTAATTTATAACTGTGAGCTGGGAGTCACACGGTTTGCAGATTTCTGCCCTGACAGCCTGTGCACAAACATTCAGAAGGCAGGAACACAAAAACTTTCCCTACCCATTTCATAAAAGGACAGGCACAGATTTTGCACGCGTAATAATTGTAACATTCAACTCAATGTGCCTATTCAGCTTCTGCAGATACTTGCAATCACCACTTTGCTGACACCTCCATCAGTTCACCCAGACGGCAGACAAATGAGAAGGTGGATTTCACTTCTGCAAGACTAAAAGCATTCGTGACCTGGAACAGCCCTCATGTACACCTGAGGCTGATAGCACAGCATAGTCTGGGCTCTTGCACACATCTGAGAGCATTTCCAAGGGGTTCCACATGGAAAATTAGCACATCTGTGCGTACAGAGCCTGTATTTGTCTTCATGCTATTTTACGTGCATTTTCTTTTTTCTGTTCATATCTTCTGGCATAAAAAGGGGGTGGGGAAGGAAATTGCTTTCTATAAGAGAATTGAATGCACAATTCTACCCCCTGTTACTGATAAATGTAAGTGAGCTGGGAGGTGAATGGGTAAATGTGAAACAGTTATTTACTTTTTCAGATAATACAAGGACTAGGGGACAATCCATGAAGTTAGCAAGCAGCACATTTAAAACAAATCAGAGAAATCTTTTTTCACCCAATGCAAAATTAAGCTCTGAAATTTATTGCCAGAAGATGTGATTAAGGCAGCTCGTATAGCTGGGTTTAAAAAAGGCTTGGATAAGATCCCGGAGGAGAAGTCCATAAACTGATATTAATCAATGAGGAATAGCAAGCTTTTTTCAAATTCTCTCTTTGCCTTCCTTATCGCTGGTTTGCATCTTAGTTGCCAGTCCTCATGCTGTTTCCTATTTTCTTCATTCAGATCCCTTTCTATTTCTTGAAAGATGTTGTTTTAAATAGTATAGCCTCTCTCACCTCGCCCTTTAACCATGTCAGTAGTCTTTTAGCCTTCCTTCCACCTTTTCTAATAGAAACATAGAAACATAGAAATGACGGCAGAAGAAGACCAAACGGCCCATCCAGTCTGCCCAGCAAGCTTCACATTTTTTTCTCATACTTATCTGTTTCTCTTAGCTCTTTGGTTCTATTTCTCTTCCACCCCCACCATTAATGTAGAGAGCAGTGATGGAGCTGCAACCAAGTGAAATATCAAGCTTGATTAGTTAGGGGTAGTGGAATACATCTGTTCTGAGCTTCCAAAATGTTATTTTTAAACAGCATCCATGCCTGAGGAAAGCTATTAACCTTTGCAGCTTCTTCTTTCAGTTTTTCCTAAACATTTTCCTCATTTTATCAAAGTCACCTTTTTGAAAGTTAAATTCTGTCACAGTACATTCCTTTTTTGCGCTCCCTGCAGTTATCAAGTCAAATTTGATAATGTTGCCTGTGATCACTATTTCCAAGTGGTTCTGACACCTCTACCTCTTGCACCAAATCCTGTGTCCCACTAAGGACGAGGTCTAAAATAGTTTCCCCTCTTGTGGGTTTTTGTGCCAGCTGCTCCATGAAGCAGTCATTTATTACATCCAGGAACTTCATCTCTCTGGCAAGTCCTGATGTAACATTGACCTTGTCAGTACTGGGGTAATTGAAATCTCCATTATTACTGTGCTGCTGACTCTGTTAGCTTCCCTAATTTCTTTTATCATTTCATTGTCTGTCAGTTCATTCTGGCCAGGTGGATGGTAATACACCCCCATTACTATTTTATTCCCCTTTTTACCTGGAATTTCTATCCATAAAGATTCAACATTGCATTTTGTTTCCTGCAGAACTTTTAGCTTGTTTAACCAATGCTCTCTTTAACACATAGTGCCACCCCGCCACTAATCTGATCCATCCTATCATTTCAATATAATTTGTACCCTGGTATCATAGTGTCAGGGTGAGGATGAGAAGAGATGGGGAGGGGCTGGATCAGGGTGGGGAGGAGAGGTGGGGAGGGCTGGATCAGGGTGGGGAGGAGAGGTGGGGAGGTGGGGAGGGGCTGGATCAGGGTTTTCTCATGGCTCACCACTTCCCTGCAGTTTAAGAGAGGATGAGGGGAGGGGCTGGATCAGGGGGTGCTCCTGGCTCTCCTCTTCCCTGCAGGCTGCCTGGAAGGGAGGGGGTGGAGAGCACCCTTGCTTCCGGGCGGGTGCCCCACAGATTGAGGGAGGAGATCTCTGAAACAGGGGATAATGCACATGAGGGGGTATTGGAGCCGCATCTCCTGTGTCAGGATGGGGAAGTGACCACGCTGATGGTGGGAGAGGAAGCGTCCTGGCCACTGAGCCCAGCTGAGATGTGTTGGAGCCACTGAGCTGTCAGGAGGAGACCTCAGACCCCATCTTTCTTCAGAGGATCTGTCCCAAACTTGTCACTATTGCTCACCTTTCTTTTATGATAAAGATATTCTGCCACTCTTTCACTGGAATGGAGCTTGACTGGGAGGGGAGGGTACATCCTGGTGACCTTGGGCAGGTCACTTCACCGCCATTGCCTCCGGTATAAAGTTTGGCCCTAGAGCCACTAAGCTGCAATGCTTTTTTGCAAGAGGGATCCCACTGGCGGGGGTGGTGGTGGGGGAGGGGAGTTGCTGAGATAGTGGGCTCTATGGTGCATTTTTTGTCTCATGGAGAAACACTGCAGGAGAAAAGGATGTACCTAGTGGTCCTTTAATGTGATGGTGGCCCCAACCTCAAGGAACTACCATCACCTTAAAGGGCCACTACCTAAAAGGAAATGGCTGCGTCAACAGAAAATGTGGAGCGGGGGTCAGGACTGAACCCCGGCTGAACCTAGGGCTGCCACTCAAGGTGGCCTCAACTGACCAAAGGTACCAATGCGGTGACAGTAATGACCCTAGCCCCACCCTCAAAGATACAATAAAACACAAAGCATGCCCCGCCCCCCAAGATACAATAAAACACAGAGCATGCCCCGCCCCCCAAGATACAATAAAACACAAAGCAGGCCCCACCCCCCAAGATACAATAAAACACAGAGCAGGCCCCGCCCCAAGACACAATAAAACACAGCAGGCCCCACCCCCCAAGATACACTAAAACACAATCAAGCCCCACCCCCAAGACACAATAAAACACAGAGCAGGCCCCGCCCCAAGATACAATAAAACACAGCAGGCCCCGCCCCAAGATACAATAAAACACAGCAGGCCCCGCCCCAAGATACAATAAAACACAGAGCATGCCCCGCCCCCCAAGATACAATAAAACACAAAGCAGGCCCCACCCCCCAAGATACAATAAAACACAGAGCAGGCCCCGCCCCCAAGACACAATAAAACACAGCAGGCCCCACCCCCCAAGATACACTAAAACACAATCAAGCCCCACCCCCAAGACACAATAAAACACAGAGCAGGCCCCGCCCCAAGATACAATAAAACACAGCAGGCCCCGCCCCAAGATACAATAAAACACAGCAGGCCCCGCCCCAAGATACAATAAAACACAGAGCATGCCCCGCCCCCCAAGATACAATAAAACACAAAGCAGGCCCCACCCCCCAAGATACAATAAAACACAGAGCAGGCCCCGCCCCCAAGACACAATAAAACACAGCAGGCCCCACCCCCCAAGATACACTAAAACACAATCAAGCCCCACCCCCAAGACACAATAAAACACAGAGCAGGCCCCGCCCCAAGATACAATAAAACACAGAGCAGGCCCCGCCCCAAGATACAATAAAACACAGCAGGCCCCGCCCCCCAAGATACAATAAAACACAGAGCAGGCCCCGCCCCAAGATACAATAAAACACAGAGCAGGCCACGCCCCAAGATACAATAAAACACAGCAGGCCCCGCCCCCCCAAGGTACAGTAAAACACAGAGCATGCCCCGCCCCAAGATACAATAAAACACAGCAGGCCCCCGCCCCCCCAAGGTACAGTAAAACACAATCAAGCCCTGCCCCAAGATACAATAAAACACAGCAGGCCCCGCCCCCCCAAGGTACAGTAAAACACAGAGCATGCCCCGCCCCAAGATACAATAAAACACAGAGCAGGCCCCGCCCCAAGATACAATAAAACACAGCAGGCCCCGCCCCCCCAAGGTACAGTAAAACACAGAGAATGCCCCGCCCCAAGATACAATAAAACACAGCAGGCCCTGCCCCCCCAAGGTACAGTAAAACACAGAGCATGCCCCGCCCCAAGATACAATAAAACACAGCAGGCCCCGCCCCAAGATACAATAAAACACAGCAGGCCCTGCCCCCCCAAGATACAATAAAACACAGCAGGCCCCGCCCCCCAAGGTACAATAAAACACAGCAGGCCCCGCCCCAAGATACAATAAAACACAGCAGGCCCCGCCCCCCAAGGTACAGTAAAACACAGCAGGCCCCGCCCCCCAAGGTACAGTTGGCTAAAATGTTAATATTCTTTCTTTAATTTCCTCCCCTTTCAGATCCTAGTTATTTTTCCTTGTTTTTTGTAACTTCCTCACATCCTAAATATTGTTACAATGTTTTTATTTGTTAAGTTTCTTATTATATTTGATGTCGAATTGGGAAATGTTTCTACCATGTTACTCTCTGCAGTTATTCACATTGTTAATGGTAAACCGGGTTGATGTGATTCATATCATGAAACTCGGTATAATAAAAATAATAAATAAATAAATAAATAAATAAATAAATAAAGATACAATAAAACACAGCAGGCTCCGCCCCCCCAAGGTACAGTAAAACACAGAGCAGGCCCTGCCCCAAGATACAATAAAACACAGAGCAGGCCCTGCCCCCCAAGATACAATAAAACACAATCAAGCCCCACCCCAAGATACAATAAAACACAGAGCAAGCCCCGCCCCAAGATACAATAAAACACAGCAGGCTCCGCCCCCCCAAGGTACAGTAAAACACAATCAAGCCCTGCCCCAAGACACAATAAAACACAGAGTACACCCCACCCCCCAAGATACAATAAAACACAGAACAGGCCTCACCCCCCAAGATACAATAAAACACAGAGGAGGCCCGGGCTGCCCTCCCAAGATACGGTAAAATGTAAAGCAAGCCCTGCCCCCCCAAATATACAATAAAGTGCAATGCAGGCCCCAGCCCCCACCCCAAAAAATGTGAAAACAGAACAGGTCCCGCCCCCACAAAGGTTACATATAAGCCTTGGCAGGCCCTGGGCCTTCCCCACCCCCACCCCTCCAAAGGCTGTGGTGCTGACCAGGCTGGGTGTGAAGGTGCACCCTGGCCCCATCCAGGGACCTTATGACCCTCATAAAGTTTTGGGGGTTGTGGGACGGGGTCCAGGGGGTCACTGAACCCACAAATCTTATATTTAACTTTTGAGTGGGAGGAGGGATGGTGGCCAGGGCTTGCTTTGTGTTTTAGTGTATCTTTAGGGGTGGGGGCCCACACCATCTGACTATTTTTGCTATTTGTTTAACCTTTGACTAGTTGGGGCCACCTTGACTAGTGGCTCCGGGTTCAGCCAGGGGTCAGCACCTTGGGACCCACGTAAGTGTCCTGGAGCCTCCCACCTCACAATTACTGTATTTCAAATAGGAGTCGTTATTTTATCGTGGCACACCAGTTTCTTGGCCAGCCGCAATAAAATCTAAGTAGATAAATGAAGCTTGACCGATGTGCCACATATGCGCAGTAGAGAGCAGTTCTACTGCGTATGTGCAGCACAGAGCTCTGAGCGACATGCTGATGTTACACCCCAAAGCAGAGAGATTGGAACAGGGTGTCACAGAGGGGAGGAGGAAAGGACAGACGAGCCGTCGCTCCAAGAAACGGCTCCTCCGACATGTTAACAGCCTGAGCCCATCTGTCCGCCACCGGGGAAGGGAGTTGGGACGGCCGGCGCAGAGCTTAATCTTGCCTGTTTCAACCGGCACACAAAGGGACAACAGCCGGCCCTGTAGAAGAGAAAAAGAGGGAGTGGAGGAGGGCTGAGGGAGAAGGAAGGGATTGTGGATAAGGTTAGAGGGGAAGGAAATGGAAGATGAGAGTGGATGGAAGGAAAAGGGAAGAGGATATGAGTGCATATGTGAGAAGTGTAAGAAGTTGTGGAAAAGAGAAAAAGAGGGAGTGGAGGAGGGCTGAGGGAGAGTGAAGGGGTTGTGGATGAGGTGAGAGGGGAAGGCAAGGGAAGATGAGAGGGGATGGAAGGAAAAGGGAAGAGGATATGAGTGAGTAAGTGGGAAGGGTAAGAAGTTGTGGAGAAGAGAAAAAGAGGGAGTAGAGGAGAGCTGAGGGAAGGGATTGTGGATGAGATGAGAGGGGAAGGGAAGGAAAGGGAAGATGAGAGGGGATGGAAAGAAAGGGAAGAGGATATGAGTGAGTAAGTGGGAAGGGTAAGAAGTTGTAGAGAAGAGAAAAAGAGGGAGTGGAGGAGGGCTGAGGAGAGGGAAGGGATTGTGGATGAGGTGAGAAGGGAAGGAAAGGGAAGATGAGAGGGGATGGAAGGAAAAGGGAAGAGGATATGACTGAGTAAGTGGGAAGGGTAAGACGTTTTGCAGAAAATACAAGTTTTGCAGAAAATACAAACAAAAAACAAACTTTGAAATGTTAGTATGCTAATGCCAGAAGTCTAAGAAGTAAGATGGGAGAATTAGAATGTATAGCAGTGAATGATGACATAGACTTAATTGGCATCTCAGAGACATGGTGGAAAGAGGATAACCAATGGGACAGTGCTATACCGGGATACAAATTATATCGCAATGACAGAGAGGAGCACCCGGGAGGCGGTGTGGCGCTTTATGTCCAGGATAGCATAGAGTCCAACAGGATAAACATCCTGCATGAGACTAAATACAAAATTGAATCTTTATGGGTAGAAATCCCTTGTGTGTTGGGGAAGACTATAGTGATAGGGGTATACTACCGTCCACCTGGTCAAAATGGTGAGACGGACAGTGAAATGGTAAGAGAAATTAGGGAAGCTAAACAAATTGGTAGTGCAGTAATAATGGGAGACTTCAATTACCCCAATATAGACTGGGTAAATGTATCATCGGGACACGCTAGAGAGATAATGTTCCTGGATGGAATAAATGATAGCTTTATGGAGCAATTGGTTCAGGAACCGATGAGAGAGGGAGGAATTTTAGATCTAATTCTCAGTGGAGCACAGGACTTGGTGAGAGAGGTAACACTGGTGGGGCCGCTTGGCAATAGTGATCATAATATGATCAAATTTGATTTAATGACTGGAAGAGGAACAGTGTGCAAATCCAAGGCTCTCGTGCTAAACTTTCAAAAGGGAAACTTTGATAAAATGAGAAAAATTGTTAGAAAAAAACTGAAAAGAGCAGCTACAAAAGTAGAAAATGTCCAAGAGGCATGGCCATTGTTAAAAAATACCATTCTAGAAGCACAGTCTAGATGTATTCCACACATTAAGAAAGGTGGAAAGAAGGCAAAACGATTACCGGCATGGTTAAAAGGGGAGGTGAAAGAAGCTATTTTAGCCAAAAGATCTTCATTCAAAAATTGGAAGAAGGATCCAACAGAAGAAAATAGGATAAAGTAAAAACGTTGGCAAGTTAAATGTAAGACATTGATAAGACAGGCTAAGAGAGAATTTGAAAAGAAGTTGGCTGTAGAGGCAAAAACTCACAGTAAAACCTTTTAAAATATATCCGAAACAGAAAGCCTTTGAGGGAGTCAGTTGGACCGTTAGATGATCGAGGGGTTAAAGGGGCACTTAGAGAAGATAAGGCCATCGCGGAAAGATTAAATGATTTCTTTGCTTCGGTGTTTACTGAAGAGGATGTTGGGGAGGTACCCGTAATGGAGAAAGTTTTCATGGGTAATGATTCAGCTGGACTGAATCAAATCACGGTGAACCTAGAAGATGTGGTAGACCTGATTGACAAACTGAAGAGAAGTAAATCACCTGGACCAGATGGTATACACCCCAGAGTTCTGAAGGAACTAAAAAATGAAATTTCAGACCTATTCGTAAAAATTTGTAACCTATCATTAAAATCATCCATTGTACCTGAAGACTGGAGGATAGCAAATGGGAACCCCAATATTTAAAAAGGGCTCCAGGGGCGATCCGGGAAATCTACAGACCAGTTAGCCTGACTTCAGTGCCAGGAAAAATAGTGGAAAGTGTTCTAAACATCAAAATCATAGAACATATAGAAAGACATGGTTTAATGGAACAAAGTCAGCATGGCTTTACCCAAGGCAAGTCTTGCCTCACAAATCTGCTTCACTTTTTTTGAAGGAGTTAATAAACATGTGGATAAAGGTGAACCGGTAGATGTAGTGTAGTTGGATTTTCAGAAGGCATTTGACGAAGTTCCTCATGAGAGGCTTCTAGGAAAAGTAAAAAGTCATGGGATAGGTGGCGATGTCCTTTCGTGGATTGCAAACTGGCTAAAAGACAGGAAACAGAGAGTAGGATTAAATGGACAATGTTCTCAGTGGAAGGGAGTGGACAGTGGAGTGCCTCAGTGATCTGTATTGGGACCCTTACTTTTCAATATATTTATAAATGATCTGGAAAGAAATACGACGAGTGAGATAATCAAATTTGCAGATAACACAAAATTGTTCAGAGTAGTTAAATCACAAGCAGATTGTCATAAATTGCAGGAAGATCTTGTGAGACTGGAAAATTGGGCATCCAAATGGCAGATGAAATTTAATGTGGACAAGTGCAAGGTGATGCATATAGGGAAAAATAACCCATGCTATAATTACACAATGTTGGGTTCCATATTAGGTGCTACAACCCAAGAAAGAGATCTAGGTGTCATAGTGGATAACACATTGAAATCGTCGGTTCAGTGTGCTGCAGCAGTCAAAAAAGCAAACAGAATGTTGGGAATTATTAGAAAGGGAATGGTTAATAAAATGGAAAATGTCATAATGCCTCTGTATCGCTCCATGGTGAGACCGCACCTTGAATACTGTGTACAATTCTGGTCACCGGATCTCAAAAAAGATATAATTGCAATGGAGAAGGTACAGAGAAGGGCAACCAAAATGATAAGGGGAATGGAACAGCTCCCCTATGAGGAAAGACTAAAGAGGTTAGGACTTTTCAGCTTGGAGAAGAGACGACTGAGGGGGGATATGAGACATGGGTTTAAAATCATGAGAGGTCTAGAACGGGTAGATGTGAATCGGTTATTTACTCTTTCGGATAATGGAAAGACTAGGGGGCACTCCATGAAGTTAGCATGGGGCACATTTAAGACTAATCGGAGATTTGTATTTTTCAAGGGATTCCGTAGATTGGTATTTCCGCCATTCTTTTTCACATTTTCTCAGGGTCTGTTTAGTGTAACTAAGCTCTTTGCCATACCAAAGTTTCTTTTGTTTGATTGTTGCCTTCATTTTGGAACTTTTTTTTTTAATTGGGCATAGAGTATCCGCTATGATTTTATCCCAGGAGTCGAATGATGAGGAGGCATTATTGTGATTGAACTCAGTTATTTTATTTTTAATTGTTTCTTCAAGAATTTCAGGTTCTTTTTTCTGTATGTGAAAGATTGATTATTAAGTGAGTTTGTTGTGTGGTGAGGAGAGTTACTTCTGCTTTTATTAGCTGGTGATCAGACTAGGGCAATATGTAGTGAGAACAATTGATTCACAGTTACTGTGAATGGCGAAAATTAGGTGAAGGATATGTCCTGCTTTCTGAGTTGGGTTGGTTACAAATTGTGACCAGCCCATGGCTTCCATAGTATATAGAATGATTTCACATGCTATAGATAGATTTAGGTGTGCTGACCACATGTAGATTAAAGTCACTTAAGATTAGAGTTGATTCTGGGGTTGGAAACACTTAAGTACAGATTTTTATTAGAGGTGAGCAATCTTTTTAGAGTGTTCCAGGTGGGCAATAGATCAAACCAGTATTTAGAAGTGGAAATTTTAGTATTGCAACTTCATAGGGAGGGATTATCTCAACTTTGTAGGGTTTAAGTTCTTTTTTTAAAGATTACTTTAAAAAAACACCCCAATTTTTAGTTTGTGTCTGGGGAAGTGAATGATATCATAGTTAGGGTGGTTAATTTGGTTTAGGAGGACATTACAGTGCCTTTCAGCTATGTTTCTGTAATGCAGAGGACAGTGGGATTTAGTTCCTCTAGTATATCATTTTTCAGTGGGATTATTTTTTTTTATAGCAATTGTACATTTAGAAATAGTAGAGTAAATAAAAGGCAGGAAGGAAGTTACAGGAGAGTTGTTACTTATTTTGGGATAGATCAGATTTTTGACCTCTCTTTGCTTGTGTTTTGAAATTCTCTGTTGATTTCCAGAGATTTCTCATCCTGTGATGGTTTCAGTGAGGTGGGCTGGCCTTCTTTTATGATTTGTTTGGATACAGCTGAAGTTAAAATTTACTTGCTTCAGGCAACACTTCACATGCACATGAAGGGGCTCATAAAGGGCAGGCTCCTTTGTTGCTCTCCTTCGTGCACGCACCATGGGCGCAAACCTCCCGGCATGTTGAGTAGTGCTAAAGAAATGCTAAGTATTAAGTGCCGGCATGTTGAGTAGTGCTAAAGAAATGCTAAGTAGTAAGTGCCGGCATGTTGAGTAGTGCTAAAGAAATGCTAAGTATTAAGTGCCGGCATGTTGAGTAGTGCTAAAGAAACGCTAAGTAGTAAGTGCCAGCATGTTGAGTAGTGCTAAAGAAATAAGTAGTAAGTGCCGGCATGTTGAGTAGTGCTAAAGAAACACTAAGTAGTAAGTGCTGGCATGTTGAGTAATGCTAAAGAAATAAGTAGTAAGTGCTGGCAAGTTGAGTAGTGCTAAAGAAATGCTAAGTAGTAAGTGCCGGCATGTTGAGTAGTGCTAAAGAAATGCTAAGTAGTAAGTGCCGGCTTGTTGAGTAGTGCTAAAGAAATAAGTAGTAAGTGCCGGCATGTTGAGTAGTGTTAAAGAAATAAGTAGTAAGTGCCGGCATGTTGAGTAGTGCTAAAGAAATAAGTAGTAAGTGCTGGCATGTTGAGTAGTGTTAAAGAAATAAGTAGTAAGTGCTGGCATGTTGAGTAGTGCTAAAGAAATAAGTAGTAAGTGCCGGCATGTTGAGTAGTGTTAAAGAAATAAGTAGTAAGTGCCGGCATGTTGAGTAGTGCTAAAGAAATGCTAAGTAGTAAGTGCCGGCATGTTGAGTAGTGCTAAAGAAATAAGTAGTAAGTGCTGGCAAGTTGAGTAGTGCTAAAGAAATGCTAAGTAGTAAGTGCCGGCATGTTGAGTAGTGCTAAAGAAATGCTAAGTAGTAAGTGCCGGCTTGTTGAGTAGTGCTAAAGAAATGCTAAGTAGTAAGTGCCGGCTTGTTGAGTAGTGTTAAAGAAATAAGTAGTAAGTGCCGGCATGTTGAGTAGTGCTAAAGAAATGCTAAGTAGTAAGTGCCGGCTTGTTGAGTAGTGCTAAAGAAATAAGTAGTAAGTGCCGGCATGTTGAGTAGTGTTAAAGAAATAAGTAGTAAGTGCCGGCATGTTGAGTAGTGCTAAAGAAATAAGTAGTAAGTGCTGGCATGTTGAGTAGTGTTAAAGAAATAAGTAGTAAGTGCTGGCATGTTGAGTAGTGCTAAAGAAATAAGTAGTAAGTGCCGGCATGTTGAGTAGTGTTAAAGAAATAAGTAGTAAGTGCCGGCATGTTGAGTAGTGCTAAAGAAATGCTAAGTAGTAAGTGCCGGCATGTTGAGTAGTGCTAAAGAAATAAGTAGTAAGTGCCGGCATGTTGAGTAGTGCTAAAGAAATGCTAAGTAGTAAGTGCCGGTATGTTGAGTAGTGCTAAAGAAATAAGTAGTAAGTGCTGGCATGTTGAGTAGTGCTAAAGAAATGCTAAGTAGTAAGTGCCGGCATGTTGAGTAGTGCTAAAGAAATAAGTAGTAAGTGCCGGCATGTTGAGTAGTGTTAAAGAAATAAGTAGTAAGTGCCGGCATGTTGAGTAGTGCTAAAGAAATAAGTAGTAAGTGCCGGCATGTTGAGTAGTGTTAAAGAAATAAGTAGTAAGTGCTGGCATGTTGAGTAGTGTTAAAGAAATAAGTAGTAAGTGCCGGCATGTTGAGTAGTGCTAAAGAAACACTAAATAGTAGTAGTAGTAGTGGTGGAAGATGCTGTTGCTCATAGCTACCACTTTTGCATGAAGAGTGAGCAGATTGCAGGCTTTGGTCTCATTTGTTTTCACAGCAGAGTTGTACTTCGCATTCTTGTTCCATTCTAATTATAACTGGAAACTTGTTCTACAGACAGGAATAATTGCTGAGAAAGCCTGCTCACCAGTCCTAGTTTTCTTATCTGACCTTACCATAGGCAAGGACAGGTCATAACTGATCATAATTGTCTTTAAGGACAGAAAGTAACTGACAAGATCTTCATTTGTATCCGCAATCTTATTGGGAACAGTGCAAGTGGAACCAGAGGGGAAAGAAAGGTAAGCCCCTAGGAGATGTAGAAGTTACCCCACAGAGGGGTGGGACTGCAGGGAAAGGTAGTAGAGATTTTCTCCCATTGTGTCTAAGTTACCACAGGTACACAAGAGAACATTTGCATCCTACTCCTTGGTACCATGACTGGTGAGGAGCTACTACGGTGCCTGGAGGTGACAGTAACAGCTGCAGTCACCAGACAGGAAAGAGAGCGAGGGAATGGATCATCCTCTCCAGTGACCTCAATATGACAAAGCACTTAGCAGAGCAGTGGTATACTTGGTACCTAAAGAGAGGCATCAGGAGTAGAAAGAGCAAGGTAAGGTTTCCTCTCCCTGGGTCTCTGAGTTCTGTGTCCTTTCGTGTGGGGACCTCTGCTATTGAGCCCGGTGAGCACTGGACAATGTCGTGGCAGTAGGGCCACCACTGCTTCTGCCCTTGGATTTGTGCACTGAGGACTTTTCTGCATTGAATCTTAACTTTCAAAGTCAGCTTTCATAGATCAGACATACGCAAAACACAGACCCTCACCTCAGGGATCTCAGATTAGAAACAGAAAGATGCAGACAAAAAGGGAACTGGAAACCCCAAGAAGCCAGACCCTGTATGCAATGCAACACCGGAGAAGGAGAAACATAACTGCATTCCCTCCTGCGCTGTGCAAAATGCAGAGAGATCAGAGATTTGCATTCCCCATGGATGTGAGCGAAAACCCAAGACTTCCCCCCAACGAATGAGCAGGAAAAAGTCTGCATAAAGCTGGGGAAAGAGGAGAAAGAGAAGCAGAAATGCATTTCCTCCTGCGCTGTGCAAAATGCAGAGAGATCAGAGCTGCACATTTCCCAAAGCTGAAAGTCCCCGAAAAGAATGAGCAGGAAAAGCTCTGCATAAACCTGGGGAAAGAGGAGAAAGAGAAGCAGAAATGCATTTCCTCCTGCGCTGTGCAAAATGCAAAGAGATCAGAGCTGCACATTTCCCAAAGCTGAAAGTCCCCGAAAAGAATGAGCAGGAAAAGCTCTGCATAAACCTGGGGAAAGAGGAGAAAGAGAAGCAGAAATGCATTTCCTCCTGGGCTGTGCAAAATGCAAAGAGATCAGAGCTGCACATTTCCCAAAGCTGAAAGTCCCCGAAAAGAATGAGCAGGAAAACCTGGGGAAAGAGGAGAAAGAGAAGCAGAAATGCATTTCCTCCTGCGCTGTTCAAAATGCAGAGAGATCAGAGATTTGCATTCCCCATGGATGTGAGCGAAAACCCAAGACTTCCCCCAAAAGAATGAGCAGGAAAAAGTCTGCATAAAGCTGGGGAAAGAGGAGAAACAGAAGCAGAAATGCATTTCCTCCTGCGCTGTGCAAAATGCAGAGAGATCAGAGCTGCACATTTCCCAAAGCTGAAAGTCCCCCAAAAAGAATGAGCAGGAAAAGCTCTGCATAAACCTGGGGAAAGAGGAGAAAGAGAAGCAGAAATGCATTTCCTCCTGCGCTGTGCAAAATGCAGAGAGATCAGAGCTGCACATTTCCCAAAGCTGAAAGTCCCCCAAAAGAATGAGCAGGAAAAGCTCTGCATAAACCTGGGGAAAGAGGAGAAAGAGAAGCAGAAATGCATTTCCTCCTGCGCTGTGCAAAATGCAGAGAGATCAGAGCTGCACATTTCCCAAAGCTGAAAGTCCCCGAAAAGAATGAGCAGGAAAAGCTCTGCATAAACCTGGGGAAAGAGGAGAAAGAGAAGCAGAAATGCATTTCCTCCTGCGCTGTGCAAAAAGCAAGAGATCAGAGCTGCACATTTCCCAAAGCTGAAAGTCCCCGAAAAGAATGAGCAGGAAAAGCTCTGCATAAACCTGGGGAAAGAGGAGAAAGAGAAGCAGAAATGCATTTCCTCCTGCGCTGTGCAAAATGCAGAGAGATCAGAGCTGCACATTTCCCAAAGCTGAAAGTCCCCGAAAAGAATGAGCAGGAAAAGCTCTGCATAAACCTGGGGAAAGAGGAGAAAGAGAAGCAGAAATGCATTTCCTCCTGGGCTGTGCAAAATGCAGAGAGATCAGAGCTGCACATTTCCCAAAGCTGAAAGTCCCCCAAAAGAATGAGCAGGAAAACCTGGGGAAAGAGGAGAAAGAGAAGCAGAAATGCATTTCCTCCTGCGCTGTGCAAAATGCAGAGAGATCAGAGCTGCACATTTCCCAAAGCTGAAAGTCCCCCAAAAGAATGAGCAGGAAAACCTGGGGAAAGAGGAGAAAGAGAAGCAGAAATGCATTTCCTCCTGCGCTGTGCAAAATGCAGAGAGATCAGAGCTGCACATTTCCCAAAGCTGAAAGTCCCCCAAAAGAATGAGCAGGAAAAAGTCTGGAGAAAGAGCAGGCAGGGCAGGGAAACCTGAGGGACGCTGCCCCCAGGCCAGAAATAACCCTGAGCAGGGACGGCACGGACCAGCACCAGAACCTGAGACTTTTCTTCTGAGTCTCATTCGTTCTGTTCTTCGGAGGCTGTGGGCATGAGATGGTGTGATTTATGCGTTTATTGATTGTAGTGTTTGCTGAACTGAGGAGGGGCGCGCAGTACATGAAATAGAGGAAGGCAGCGGAGGGTTTCTCAGATTGGCTGGGATTGTATAATCTGGGGTCAGGCTTTGCCGTCCCCCCCCCCCCCCCCCCCCTCCAGAGCTGGCTTTCATCTCAGGAAAAGGGGACCAGGCTGCCTTCAGCCGCCAATTCAGACCCACTTTCGGCACCTGCCAGTCTCCTCCTTCCCTCCAATATTTATACGAACTTAACTTCCATTTTTCTTGTCTTTCATCTTGTGAATTAAGTTGGAATAATGCAGGATCTTTGCGTCTGGGCTCCTTTCCTGTTTGTTTGCCCTAACAATAGATTCATTAGTGAGATGAGGCTGCTCCTGGTAACAGCCACATCCATTTCAAAGCTGCTTTTTAATGGCGTTTCATATTTTTCTACATTCAGGAAGATTAAAGTAGATTACAATACCCTCCTCGTCTCTATTTTCTGCATTTTAGAAGTGGTCAGGTTTTTTTTCTAAATTTGCTCCCCCTGTCTTTCATCTGCACTGTTCAATAAATTGTCCGCTCTTTTCAGGTGAGAGTTTTGCCAAATTGAGTTCTATTACAACTCTCCAGCGTGGTTTAGTGCCATTATCACTGGGATAAAGCCGCACTATTCACACACCACATCAAAAGAGCAAATATATGTTCCAAGTGGCAAGAAATGACTGTCAGCCACATACTTCATTCTGTTAATTGTTAGTTATTGGAGGTGGTAAACGGGCGACTGGGAGCTGAGCTGGGGACAGGATAAAAGTAGACATTTCTGCTCTTATAAGTGACACCGTCCAGGCACAGGTTCAATGTCTTTTAATGCCGCAGTGCGCCTAAACCAGCCGCCAGGGAAGCAGTCTACACATTAGCAGCCATTATTAGCACTGGTAGCAATTACAGCAGCCAGGAGGGTGCACAGGCTCTGAAGAGCCCCAGCGGCAGAGGGGTAAGAGGCAAAGATGCGCCACTCACTTTCTTCCCTCTGTGCAATAGATCAGGGGATGTAGGAAGGCACAGACCGGCCCTTACAACATCCTTCCTGAGAAGGGCAGGAGCGGCAGGAACCCTACACAGAGCCCAGGAGGGGCGGAGGGAACCCTACACAGAGCCCAGGAGGGGCGGAGGGAACCCTAAACAGAGCCCAGGAGGGGCAGGAACCCTACACAGAGCCCAGGAGGGGCGGGAACCCCACACAGAGCACAGGAGGGGCGGGAACCCTACACAGAGCCCAGGAGGAGCGGGAACCCCACACAGAGCACAGGAGGGGTGGGAACCCTACACAGAGCACAAGGGCGGAGGGAACC